>NW_026872602.1:0-135352 GCF_032173495.1 Musca vetustissima
AGCACAGGAAGTGCGAATAAAGACTTTAAATGGCTATGTACAATCAAACGTGGATTATCATACGTGGAATTCAAGGCATTCCACGCAGGTTCAAAACTCCGATGAGTCAAAGGAAATTTCGAGACGATTTCTCGAGCCTCACCACTAGTTTTACTCACCAGATGACATAGACGCTCAATGTCTGTCAATCGGGAGTTATTAATATATACCGCACTAAACAAATCTCTGAAAGTGGGCCAATCAAGAATATTTCCACTGAAAATATCGATATTGCAAGAAGGAATCGCGAGATTATGAAGGTTATCAACATTAGGAGAATCAACAGCAAAGCTTTGACCTATTCTAGTATTCCCAATATTCAAAATTGTGGAGCTAGATGCCTGCGTTCCCACATCACAAGAAGTTTGGGACGACGAGCTCACGTTTTTAACGGTGGCATCAACTGAGAGAGTTCCCGGAAGAATATTGTCGGGATGCTCCGTTACCGACACTACTGAATTGCTCGAAGAAGAATTCAGGGATGATTTATTAGAACCTCTGATGTTAGATAACAATCGATTTATAATTGATGAACAATGCATATATTCTTTTGACGAGACCGCATACTGGCTATACAATGAATCGAGATCTTCAGGATTTTCTACGTGGGAGAGACAATTATTAAAAGTTTCCTCGACTGATTTCCACAATTTTTTAATTTCCTCACTCCTAACTTCAAGATCATAAATATCTAATTCGTCTTCCTTCAATGCACCGAAGTGTGCAGCGAATCTCACAATAGAGGTGGAAGCACGAATAAATAAGTTCAAAGGAGTGGAAGCCATTTTTACAAATAATGAAATAATTCTAAGTTCAAGAAAAATCAACGTGAATATTATACAAAATTAATCTCTTAATGAAATGAAATCTACACGAAAACGATAAAAGCTTCCAAAAAGTTAAATACTAATTCAAATAATATTTCAGAATTAACAAATTTGTTAAAAATGGAAGGTTTTAAAAACAAAAAACGAATTAAATAATATAAATTTGAATAAAATATATCTAGATATCAACAAAATAACTACTAATCGTAGCGTATAAATTATTGAATCAAACAAAAAAAAAAACTACCGAATGTAGCATTTTATGATTAAAAATCACAATAAATATTAAAAATCTTCAAAATTATAAATGTGCAATGCCACAATTTGCGCCCTAAACAATACAAAATCCAACGGATCAATTGTAGAGCAGTCTGAAAATTCAATCAATTTTAATTTGCAACTATATGCACAACAAAATGTAAAAAAGTATTCAAAATAAATTACTAATAGCCAGTAATATGCTAAATATACACCCTACACAATAGAAAGGTCCAAACGATCGATTGTAGGGCACTTTTAAAATTCACAACAAATAGTAAATGAATATGAAAAATCAAAAAATTAAATAATATGCAACTATATGCACAATAAAACACAAATAAATATTTAAAATCCACAAACAAAATATAAGCAACAATATGCCAAATATGCACCATACACAATTCGAAAGTCCAATTGACCGATTGTAGGGTGCACTGGATTTTAAAATGTCCAAAATTATTTAAATAATATTCCCTGACACAAATATTATTTTTACCATAAAATATAATATGTGTCACTGTCCTAATATACCAGCCGGGGACTGTGTAATAATACACTGGCCGGAGACCGTGCAATAAAACGGCCACAACTGCGAAAATGTAATATGTATGCTTACATGCGTGTGTATATCTATTCGCATGCAAGTGACTGGCTGACCAACTAGCCAGAACAACAAAGCGACGATGCTGAAGTATGTAACTATACGTACGTATGTAAATCAACAATTAGGTAGCCACGAATAGGCTGTAAACGTACGTATGTCACAGGAATATGTATGAATATATTTTTGTGTATTTTTGCTGGGGATGATATGCAAACCAAAACTATCAATAGATTTGAAATAATAACCAAGATCTTCAACTAATTTTACAACAACAAATAGAAGATCGTAAACGATATTTTCTCTACGAATTTAGAGAAGAACAAAAAGTAACCAAATATAAAAAAGAAGAATTATTACTTTTTGTTTTGTTTTTAATTTTCCCGTATGATTGTCCGCGAATGGACTTTGACCGATCGTCAACAAAAGGAGGGAATCCGTGACGCGTTGTAATGACGGCCACACAAACAAACGAAACACTTTATTATTATTGTTTTTGCTCACTTGCACTATACGTACCAGTATTAATTAATTTAGGTGGACTGTATATTTAGGTTCCAGGAGCAATGCTGGGTTATCCAATCTGGCTCGAATTGACCAAATGTTAAGTCCGCACTATAGGGACTTGGGTGGTTGGCAGGTACAGTGCAACGAATCTCCCGATAGAGTCAGTACGCCCAATGCGTACTCGTGAGCAAAAATAAATAGAAATAAAACACAATATGTTTATGAATAAAAGGTTCAACCAATGCCGATATTTATTAGTTGGTAACGATATTACCTTTAATGTACAACAATATGTACGATGGCTTACTATTTAAGCCTGGGTGTTTACAACAAGATGTGTGGCCAGTAGGTTGCAACGAAAGCTATCCAAGTAATAATAACAATGCTTGTTGACATATAGATGTCTTAAGGTGGCGCAAACTCAAAAATGTAAACAAAGGCCGTTGAAATCTGTCAGCCTCATACTATTACAAGGGTGTAATAAAAAGGAGTAGACAGATTTCAACAGCTACGGCCTTTCAAATTAAAGGATAACTATTTAACCATTTTAAATAGCATTCTCGCTTAAACAAACAGCATTAACCAGTATTGTTGTTGTTGTTCGATCGCATTCTCACTGTTTCCACTTCAAACCTGTGTATACTCACGAATAGGGTTATTAATGTGGAGTGATAAAATTTTGAAAAATATTTTTTATAAAAAAAAATATTTTTTTAATAATAATTTCGTTTGTTATTTATTTATTTTTTTTCAATACGAACAATAATATAATTTTTTAAAAAAACGTAACGCACCCTACAATCGGTCGTACACTGAAAAAAATATATCAATATATACATATAAAAATATTTATTTGCCAATATTAATATATTGAATTTTATTTAATATTATTAAATATTAGTTGAACTTTTTCGAAAAAAAATTGTTGTGATCGTTGTTATAATTAAAACTTTGTATATTCCATATACACTTTAAGAAATTTTTTAAATTTTCAGTACACTGAATAAAGTTTATATTTTAAATTTTTTCGTTTTTCTTGGAAATTTGATAATTTTGTGGTTCTATCAGAAATAGATGTTGTATTTACGATACATCACTGATTTTTTCGATTTTAAGCATTCTGATCTTGATTTGTTGAATAATTTGAATTTTCATTCAGAAAATAATTCATTTTTAGGTTTTTTGCTCGATTTTTTGATTTTACGGTCACATTTTTTGACTTTTAATCCCTTTTTTCATAAAAATCATTGCTTTACTTCGACACTTCCCACAAGTGTTTGAAAAAATATATACAAATTTTGTTAATTTTTGCTTCTTCGAGGAATATTATTTTCATTATTTTTGAATTAATTATTTATCAAAATGACTTTGACGCCACTAGACTTCTTCATCAGAGCTACTGATGTTCCTGTAAAATACGTCTAGATCTTCCTCCCTCCAGGAGTAAGATCTTGACGTCTATGCCTTAGAAATTCAGGCAACTGGCGTAAAGTCAAAGATTGTTATGAAAAATGCATGAACCAGATTCACACAGAAGAAAATCCTTCTGATGAAGAAGTTCTCTCGGTTGAAAGCAAATATCAGGTCGCTTTTAGAGCATATGTAAAAGTCTTATCTTCCCTCAATAGAATGGTTGATCTACTTCGTCATACACCTAAACTCCAACTAAAGTTAGTAATCCACCGCTTCGGTTTCCGGTGTTTCGCACCAAACAGTTACTATTGCTGATGCTACTCATAGTTCCTTTAATGATAATTTTGCACACAGCATCAATCTTCCTCCTTGTAATATTTATGTTTTCAATGGTGACATACTTACATGGCCAACCTTCCGGGATTTCTTTTCGGCTGTGTATATAAGTAATTCTCGACTTAGTGACATAGAAAAATTATGTCATATAATCAAAAAAACTAGTGGTGATGCTCGAGATATAGTATCAAAATGCCCCTTAACTCATAAAAGTTTTTATATGGGGCCTACCAGAAAGAGTGGAACCTATATTCATAATTTTTTGTGGAGACATTAAGTACCCGATAGAAACCCAAAGTAACAAAATTCAGCGAATTCGGTTGAAAAACGCGCTCAAGAACCGCAAAATACTGAATACTGGTACCGTTATGTGCGAGCTATGCCTAAACGTGGGCCGATATATGCCATCTTCGAACTTGACTTGCCTGCAGACAAAAGACAAAGGGTGCGAATATTAATATTTAGTAGGGAGATTTGTTACCATATACGACTACAAAATACCAAATTGCAGCGAATTCGGTTGAAAACCGCGCTCAAGAACCCAAAATATCCAAAATTGGGGTACCCTTATATGAGGGCTACCCGAAAAAATTGACCTATATTCATAATTTTTTGTGGAGAGATTTGGTACCTATTAAGAACTCCAAATACTTAATTACAGCCAATTCGGTGGAAAAATACTACCAAACCCCTATAAATACTGAAAATCAGGAGGTACTGTTATATGGGGGCTACCAGAAAAAATGGACCTATACTTATAATTTTTTTGAGGAGACATTTAGTACCCAATATAAACCCAATCTACCAAATTTCAGCGGATTCGGCTGAAAAACGCCCTCAAGAACCGCAAACTACCGAAAATTGGTGGGTACCCTTATATGGGGGCTACCCGAAAAAAATTGAACTATATTCATAATTTTTTGTGGAGACATTTGGTAACTATTAAGAACTCAAAATACTAAATTACACCCAATTCGGTGGAAAAATACGACCAAAAACCTCAAAATACTGAAAATTATGAGGTACTGTCATATGGGCGATACCAGAAAAAGTGGACCAATACTTATAATTTTTTGTGGAGACATTTAGTACCCAATAAGAACCTAATGTAGCAAATTTCAGGGAATTCGGCTGAAAAACGCGCACAAGAACCCCAATATTCCGAAATTTGGCGGTTAGCCTTATATGGGAGCTATGCCTAAACGTGGACCGATATATCCCATCTTCGAACTTGACCTGCTTGCAGACAAAAGATAACCCTACGCAAAATTTCAGCACCCTATCTCAATTCCTTCAGAAGATAGCGTGATTACAACGGACGGACATGGCTAGATCGTCTTAGAATTTTACCCTGATCAAGAATATATATTATAGGGTCGGAAATTAATATTTCGATGAGTTACAAACGGAATGACGAAATTAATATACCCTCCATACTATGGTGGAGGGTATAAAAACAACAAATATCCAGGCACTCACTGAAACACACAACTGCATTGACAGCATTAACCAGTATTGTTGTTGTTGTCCGATCGCATTCTCACTGTTTCCACTTCAAATTTGTGTATACTCACGAATAGGGTTATTAATGTGGAGTGATAAAATTTTGAAAAATATGGCTAGATCGTCTTAGAATTTTACCCTGATCAAGAATATATTTTATAGGGTCGGAAATTAATATTTCGATGAGTTACAAACGGAATGACGAAATTAATATACCCTCCATACTATGGTGGAGGGTATAAAAACAACAAATATCCAAGGGGGGGCTACCAGAAAAAATGGACCTATACTTGTAATTTTTTTGTGGAGACATTTAGTACCCAATATGAACCCAATCTACCAAATTTCAGCGAATTCGGCTGAAAAACGCCCTCAAGAACCGCAAAATACCGAAAATTGGGGGGTACCCTTATATGGGGGCTACCCGAAAAAATTGACCTATATTCATAATTTTGTGTGGAGAGATTTGGTACCTATTAAAAACTCAAAATACTAAATTACAGCCAATTCGGTGGAAAATACGATCAAAACCCTCAAAATACTGAAAATTATGAGATACTGTTATATGGAGGATACCAGAAAAAGTGGACCTATACTTATAATTTTTTGTGGAGACATTTAGTACCCAATGTAGCAAATTTCAGGGAATTCGGCTGAAAACGCCCACAAGAACCCCAAAATTCCGAAATTTGGCGGTTACCCTTATATGGGAGCTATGCCTAAACGTGGACCGATATATCCCATCTTCGAACTTGACCTGCCTGCAGACAAAAGACAACCCTGTGCAAAATTTCAGCACCCTATCTCAATGCCTTCAGAAGATAGCGTGATTACAACAGACGGACGGGCGGACGGACATGGCTAGATCGTCTTAGAAATTTACCCTGATCAAGAATATATATACTTTATAGGGTCGGAAATGAATATTTCGATGAGTTACAAACGGAATGACAAAATTAATATACCCTCCATACTATGGTGGAGGGTATAAAAACAACAAATATCCAGGCACTCACTGAAACACACAACTGCATTAACAGCATTAACCAGTATTGTTGTTGTTGTTCGATCGCATTCTCACTGTTTCCACTTCAAACCTGTGTATACTCACGAATAGGGTTATTAATGTGGAGTGATAAAATTTTGAAAAATATTTTTTTTATTAATAATTTTTTTTTTTTTTTTTTTTGAATACGAACAATAATAGAAATTTTTAAAAAAACGTAACGCACCCTACAATCGGTCGTACACTGAAAAAAATATATCGATATATACATATAAAAATATTTATTTGCCAATATTAATATATTGAATTTTATTTAATATTATTAAATAATAGTTGAAATTTTTCGAAAAAAATTTGTTGTGATCGTTGTTATAATTAAAACTTTGTATATTCCATATACACTGAAAAAAATTTATATTTTAAAATTTTTCGTTTTTCTTGGAAATTTGATAATTTTGTGGTTCTATCAGAAATAGATGTTGTATTTACGATACATCACTGATTTTTTCGATTTTAAGCATTCTGATTTTGATTTGTTGAATAATTTGAATTTTCACTTTTTTTATTAATAATTTCGTTTGTTATTTTTTTTTAATACGAACAATAATAGAATTTTTTAGAAAAACGTAACGCACCCTACAATCGGTCGTACACTGAAAAAAATATATCAATATATACATATAAAAATATTTATTTGCCAATATTAATATATTGCATTTTATTTAATATTATTAAATAATAGTTGAAATTTTTCGAAAAAAATTTGTTGTGATCGTTGTTATAATTAAAACTTTGTATATTCCATATACACTTTAAGAAATTTTTTAAATTTTCAGTACACTGAAAAAAATTTATATTTTAAAATTTTTCGTTTTTCTTGGAAATTTGATAATTTTGTGGTTCTATCAGAAATAGATGTTGTATTTACGATACATCACTGATTTTTCGATTTTAAGCATTCTGATCTTGATTTGTTGAATAATTTGAACTTTCATTCAGAAAATAATTATTTTTAAGTTTTTTTTGTTCGATTTTTTGATTTTACGGTCACATTTTTTGACTTTTAATCCCCTTTTTCATAAAAATCATTGCTTTACTTCCACACTTCCCACAAGTGTTTGAATAAATATACAAATTTTGTTAATTTTTCTTCTTCGAGGAATATTATTTTCATTATTTTTGAATTAATTATTTATCAAAATGACTTTGACGCCACTAGACTTCTTCATCAGAGCTACTGATGTTCCTGTAAAATACGTCTAGATCTTCCTCCCTCCAGGAGTAAGATCTTGACGTCTATGCCTTAGAAATTCAGGCAACTGAAGCTAAGGAACTTTGGCGTAAAGTCAAAGATTGTTATGAAAAATGCATGAACCAGATTCACACAGAAGAAAATCCTTCTGATGAAGAAGTTCTCTCGGTTGAAAGCAAATATCAGGTCGCTTTTAGAGCATATGTAAAAGTCTTATCTTCCCTCAATAGAAAGGTTGATCTACTTCGTCCTACACCTAAACTCCAACTAAAGTTAGTAATCCACCAATCACTTCACGAGTAACTTTGCCTCAAGATGAGGAAACCGCTCCGGTTTCCGGTGTTTCGCACCAAACAGTTACTATTGCTGATGCTACTCATAGTTCCTTTAATGATAATTTTGCACACAGCATCAATCTTCCTCCTTGTGATATTTATGTTTTCAATGGTGACATTCTTACATGGCCAACCTTCCGGGATTTCTTTTCGGCTGTGTATATAAGTAATTCTCGACTTAGTGACATAGAAAAATTATGTCATATAATCAAAAAACCTAGTGGTGATGCTCGAGATATAGTATCAAAATGCCCCTTAACTCATAAAAGTTTTTATATGGGGCCTACTAGGAAGTGTGGACCGATATTCATAATTTTTTGTGGAGACATTAAGTACCCGATAGAAACCCAAAGTACCAAAATTCAGCGAATTCGGTTGAAAAACGCACTCAAGAACCGCAAAATACTGAAAATTAAGGGGTACCGTTATGTGCGAGCTATGCCTAAACGTGGGCCGATATATGCCATCTTCGAACTTGACTTGACTTGGGAGATTTGTTACCATATACGACTACAAAATACCAAATTGGAGCGAATTCGGTTGAAAAACGTGGACCTATACTTATATTTTTTTTTGTGGAGACATTTAGTACCCAATATAAACCCAATCTACCAAATTTCAGCGGATTCGGCTGAAAAACGCCTTCAAGAACCGCAAACTACCGAAAATTGGGGGTACCCTTATATGGGGGCTACCCGAAAAAAATTGACCTATATTCATAATTTTTTGTGGAGAGATTTGGTACCTATTAAGAACTCAAAATACTAAATTACAGCCAATTCGGTGGCAAAATAGACCAAAACCCTCAAAATACTGAAAATTATGAGGTACTGTCATATGGGCGATACCAGAAAAAGTGGACCAATACTTATAATTTTTTGTGGAGACATTTAGTACCCAATAAGAACCCAATGTAGCAAATTTCAGGGAATTCGGCTGAACCCCAACAAAATTTGGCGGTTAGCCTTATATGGGAGCTATGCCTAAACGTAGACCGATATATCCCATCTTCGAACTTGACCTGCTTGCAGACAAAAGACAACCCTATGCAAAATTTCAGCACCCTATCTCAATTCCTTCAGAAGATAGCGTGATTACAACAGGCGAACGGACGGACATGGGTAGATCGTCGTAGAATTTTACCCTGATCAAGAATATATTTTATAGGATCGGAAATTAATATTTCGATGAGTTACAAACGGAATGACGAAATTAATATACCCTCCATACTATGGTGGAGGGTATAAAAACAACAAATATCCAGGCACTCACTGAAACACACAACTGCATTAACAGCATTAACCAGTATTGTTGTTGTTCGATCGCATTCTCACTGTTTCCACTTCAAACCTGTGTATACTCACGAAAAGGGTTATTAATGTGGAGTGATAAAATTTTGGAAAATATTTTTTTTTATTAATAATTTCGTTTTTTTTTTTTTTGAATACGAACAATAATAGAAATTTTTAAAAAAACGTAACGCACCCCACAATCGGTCGTACACTGAAAAAAATATATCGATATATACATATAAAAATATTTATTTGCCAATATTAATATATTGAATTTTATTTAATATTATTAAATAATAGTTGAAATTTTTCGAAAAAAAATGGTTGTGATCGTTGTTATAATAAAACTTTGTATATTCCATATACACTAAAAAAAATTTATATTTTAAAATTTTTCGTTTTTCTTGGAAATTTGATAATTTTGTGGTTCTATCAGAAATAGATGTTGTATTTACGATACATCACTGAATTTTTCGATTTTAAGCATTCTGATCTTGATTTGAATAAATATACAAATGTTGTTATTTTTTCTTCTTCGAGGAATATTATTTATATTATTTTTGAATTAATTATTTATCAAAATGACTTTGACGCCACTAGACTTCTTCATCAGAGCTACTGATGTTCCTGTAAAATACGTCTAGATCTTCCTCCCTCCACGAGTAACATCTTGACGTCTATGCCTTAGAAATTCAGGCAACTGAAGCTAAGGAACTTTGGCGTAAAGTCAAAGATTGTTATGAAAAATGCATGAACCAGATTCACCCAGACGAAAATCCTTCTGATGAAGAAGTTCTCTCGGTTGAAAGCAAATATCAGGTCGCTTTTAGAGCATATGTAAAAGTCTTATCTTCCCTCAATAGAAAGGTTGATCTACTTCGTCCTACACCTAAACTCCAACTAAAGTTAGTAATCCACCAATCACTTCACGAGTAACTTTGCCTCAAGATGAGGAAACCGCTTCGGTTTCCGGTGTTTCGCACCAAACAGTTACTATTGCTGATGCTACTCATAGTTCCTTTAATGATAATTTTGCACACAGCATCAATCTTTCTCCTTGTGATATTTATGTTTTCAATGGTGACATTCTGACATGGCCAACCTTCCGGGATTTCTTTTCGGCTGTGTATATAAGTAATTCTCGACTTAGTGACATAGAAAAATTATGTCATATAATCAAAAAAACTAGTGGTGATGCTCGAGATATAGTATCAAAATGCCCCTTAACTCATAAAAGTTTTTATATGGGGCCTACCAGAAAGAGTGGACCTATATTCATAATTTTTTGTGTAGACATTAAGTACCCGATAGAAACCCAAAGTACCAAAATTCAGCGAATTCGGTTGAAAAACGCGCTCAAGAACCCAAAATATCCAAAATTGGGGTACCCTTATATGGGGGCTACCCGAAAAAATTGACCTATATTCATAATTTTTTGTGGAGAGATTTGGTACCTATTAAGAATTCCAAATACTAAATTACAGCCAATTCGGTGGAAAAATACTACCAAAACCCTCAAAATACTGAAAATTATGAGGTACTGTCATATGGGCGATACCAGATAAAGTGGACCAATACATATAATTTTTTGTGGAGACAGTTAGTACCCAATAAGAACCCAATGTAGCAATTTTCAGGGAATTCGGCTGAAAAACGCGCACAAGAACCCCAAAATTCCGAAATTTGGCGGTTACCCTTATATGGGAGCTATGCCTAAACGTGGACCGATATATCCCATCCTCGAACTTGACCTGCTTGCAGACAAAAGACAACCCTGTGCAAAATTTCAGCACCCTATCTCAATTCCTTCAGAAGATAGCGTGATTACAACAGACGGACGGGCGGACGGACATGGCTAGATCGTCTTAGAAATTTACCCTGATCAAGAATATATATACTTTATAGGGTCGGAAATGAATATTTCGATGAGTTACAAACGGAATGACAAAATTAATATACCCTCCATACTATGGTGGAGGGTATAAAAACAACAAATATTCAGGCACTCACTGAAACACACAACTGCATTAACAGCATTAACCAGTATTGTTGTTGTTAATGTTCGATCGCATTCTCACTGTTTCCACTTCAAACCTGTGTATACTCACGAATAGGGTTATTAATGTGGAGTGATAAAATTTTGAAAAATATTTTTTTATTAATAATTTCTTTTTTTTTCTTTGAATACGAGCAATAATAGAAATTTTTTAAAAAAACGTAACGCACCCTACAATCGGTCGTACACTGAAAAAAATATATCGATATATACATGTAAAATATTTATTTGCCAATATTAATATATTGAATTTTATTTAATATTATTAAATAATAGTTGAAATTTTTCGAAAAAAAAATTGTTGTGATCGTTGTTATAATTAAAACTTTGTATATTCCATATACACTTTGAGAATTTTTTTTAAATTTTCAGTACACTGAAAAAAAATTATATTTTAAAATTTTTCGTTTTTCGTGGAAATTTGATAATTTTGTGGTTCTATCAGAAATATATGTTGTATTTACGATACATCACTGATTTTTTCGATTTTAAGCATTCTGATCTTGATTTGTTGAAAAATTTGAATTTTCATTCAGAAAATAATTCATTTTTAGGTTTTTTTGTTCGATTTTTTTGATTTTACGGTCACATTTTTTGACTTTTAATCCCCCTTTTCATAAAAATCATTGCTTTACTTCCACACTTCCCACAAGTGTTTGAATAAATATACAAATTTTGTTAATTTTTCTTCTTCGAGGAATATTATTTGCATTATTTTTGAATTAATTATTTATCAAAATGACTTTGACGCCACTAGACTTGTTCATCAGAGCTACTGATGTTCCTGTAAAATACGTCTAGATCTTCCTCCTTCCAGGAGTAAGATCTTGACGTCTATGCCTTAGAAATTCAGGCAACTGAAGCTAAGGAACTTTGGCGTAAAGTCAAAGATTGTTATGAAAAATGCATGAACCAGATTCACACAGAAGAAAATCCTTCTGATGAAGAAGTTCTCTCGGTTGAATGCAAATATCAGGTCGCTTTTAGAGCATATGTAAAAGTCTTATCTTCCCTCAATAGATAGGTTGATCTACTTCGTCCTACACCTAAACTCCAACTAAAGTTAGTAATCCACCAATCACTTCACGAGTAACTTTGTCTCAAGATGAGGAAACCGCTTCGGTTTCCGGTGTTTCGCACCAAACAGTTACTAGTGGTGATGTCGAGATATAGTATCGAAATGCCTCTTAACTCATAAAAGTTTTAGTTAGGCATGGAAAGCTTTAAAAGAAGCTTATGATAATATTCGCATTTTAGTTAACAACCAAATTAAAGCTCTTTTTGATCTTCCAATAATAGATAATGATATAGCACTGCTTTAAAAAATTTACAATAAGGTATTAATGGGTGTGTTTCTGCCATGGCCATTTACGATGTTCCCCCTGATAATTTGGACCCAATTTTATTATTCCTTTGTTTGCAAAGACTTCCCAAAAATACATTTACGCTGTGGGAACAAAATATAAAAAATAAATCTGCTTTGTCCTCTTGGAAAGATCTGGATCCCTTTCTAACCGAAAGAATCAAACGCTTACTTGCCTTACAGATATAAAGGGAAAAGTTAGGACGCATTTCACGAATGCCGCTCCATCTCGCACATCACAGTCCTCTGAGAAGTTTTGCATATTTTGTCCTAGGCAAATTCATTACTTACATGTATGCCCAGAATTTAGAAAACGTTCTCCTAATGACCGCTTCTCATTGGTAAAAAGGCATAAATTGTGCATTTATTGTTTGGCAAAAGGTCACGATATTAGGAATTGCACAAGTTCTCATAGTTGTTCAAAATGCAATAGACGTCATCATAGTTTACATCACCAAGATACGGCACCAAACAATAATTCAAATAATTCTACGGCTACGAATCAAGTCTCTTTATTGTCCACTCATGTTCCGCATGTCACCCCATCAACTAGTTCTAATCCAAATATGCCTTGTGATTTAATAGATCCCGCTTCTGAAGCATCCTTTATAACAGAAAGGTTACAATAACGTCTTTGCATAGCCACTACTTCAACTCAAGCTACTATTTCCGGCGTAAACCAATCTGTTTCAATAATGTCACGAAAATTGTGTTCTCTGTGTGTAGGTTCTCCGTAGACAGTACGCTCTTTATGGAAATGACAGTATTAGTAGTTCCTACTATTTCATGCAATCTTCCTTCATTCTCCATCAGCTGGATACTTGCCGCCAATATGCCAAATCTTCGTTTGACTTATAGAAATTTGTTCGGCTGTCGCTTAGTAGACATTTTAATAGGAGCGGATTTATATCCAAAAATACTGGTGCCGGGAATCCAATCAAATGTTAAATTTTTTCCCGAAGATAATCTTAACCAGACTATCCTTCGTTTTTGGGAATTAAAAGAAATTCCAAAGCGCACTTTATTGTCTCCTTCGGACCAATACTGTGAAGATAATTATAAGCGCACAACATATAAGGACTCTAATGGCAGATACGTGGTATCTCTCCCAATAAAACCCGAATTTAACGGCCAAATAGATCTCGGACATTCGAGGACAAATTGTCTACAACAGTTCCTTCGCAATGAGGCATCACTCCTTAGAAAACCTAATGTAAAAGAAATATATGATGGAGTAGTACTTGAATATTTAAATTTAGACCATATGAGGCCAGTTTGGACTATGTCGACAAATTCTACAGTTTGTTATCTGCCTCATCATCCGGTCATCAACCCAGACAAACAAACTACAAAACTACGTGTTGTTTTTAATGCTTCTAACCGAACATCAAATGGGAAAAGCCTCAACGACATTTTTCACGTCGGTCCGACTCTCCAACTTGACTTGGTCCTCCTTATTCTACAAGGAGATTATATCAATATGTTTTTAATTGTAACATTACTCAAATGTATTGTAAAATATTTAATAGACTCTCAAATTCTTAAATTTCGTGGAAACAAGTAGTTCCAAACCTCTGGGCATTAGATGGAATGCCCAATTAGATATTTTTTACTTTAATGTCAAGCCTCTTGTCCACAAACATAATTATACCAAACGGGAAGTGCGTTCCGCAATTGCTAAATTATTTGATCCTATAGGTTGGTTAAGCCCAGTAATTATAGTAGCATAAATTATTATGCAACGCATATGGCTTTACAAAATTGATTGGGATGATTCTCTTCCACTCGACGGAAAAAGAGTGGCAGAAATTCTTTGAAACATATCAGGGTGTTAATTCTATTCAAATACCTCGATGGGTCAAATATAAGCCTGATTGTGTGGCCGAACAAAATTGATTGGGATGATTCTCTTCCAATCGACGGAAAAAGAGTGGCAGAAATTCTTTGAAACATAGCAGGGTGTTAATTCTATTCAAATACCTCGATGGGTCAAATATAAGCCTGATTGTGTAGCCGAACTTCATATTTTTTCTGATGCCTCAGAGAAGGCATACGTGGGGGTGGTGTACAACCGTATAATTGAATCAAATGGAGAAATTTCCACTTTTCTGCTTTCCAGCAGAACAAAAGTAGCCCCAATAAAATAAATTTCACTTCCAAGGCTTGAATTGTGTGGTGCAGTTTTGGCATCAGAATTATATAAAGTAATTGCTGCTGAATTGCTTCAAAAAGTTTATTGTTGGACCGATTCTACGATCGTCCTTTCCTGGTTAAAGAAACCCCCCCGACATTCGTCGACATTCGTTGCTAATCGGGTATGCAGGATTCATGAAAATGTTGGTCAGAGCAATTGGAATCACGTGCGATCTGAATACAATCCTGCTGACTTAAGCAGTCGAGGCATTTCACCGTTGGAGTTGTCATCGTCACAAATTTGGTGGCATGGGCCACAATGGCTTCGCCAAGATAGTTCCCAATGAGATATTCAAGATTCATCTGCACTAGATACAGATATTGAAAAACGCACTATTAAGTGCCACGTTTCATTCTTTTCGCATTTTCAAGATATTTTAAAAGATTTTTCCAATTTAGATAAAGTGTTACGCGCTATAGCGATTGTATACCGTTTCTTCTATAATACACATCCATTACATGAAGATCGGCATTCTTTTCATGAAAAATATCCTACAAGTTCTGAAATAAAAATAGCTAGATTACGTCTTGTTATGATAGCTTAGAAAGTCCACTATGCAGAAGAGTATAACAGTTTATTGAATGGCAGGTAGATAGATTCTAAAAGTTTCCTTCTACCATTGAATCCTTTTCTAGACGATAATGGCGTTATGCGTCTCAATGGACGTTTAGCTCAATCCTCAACTTGAGTATATTCGAAAAGACATCCAATCTTATTACCTTACCACTCTAAACTTTCACTTCTTTTAGTTGAAAATTTGCACAATATTTCCATTCACGGTGGAATTCAATTAGTTTTGTGCATGTTACGCACGCAATATTGGCTACCTCGAGCCACTTCGTTAATTCGCAAAAATATTAGGAAATGTAAACCTTGCTTACTAGAGGAAAAAGGTCATGCTCCCAAATTATGGCATCTCTGCCTCCGGAGAGAACAGCCATCACAAGAGAAATCTACAGAACAGAAATCTACAGGCGTAGATTTCGCTGGCTCTTTTGAAATCAAATCTTTCACAGAGAGATATTGTAAAATTACGAAGGGCTATGTATGTATTTGTTTGCTTTTCTACGAAAGCAATCCATCTTGAAGCTACATCAGATCTGTCAACGGCAACATTTTTGGCCGCTTTTCATAGATTCAGTTCACGGCGTGGGTGCCTTAGAACGATATTTTCCGACAATGGTACCAACTTTTTCAGCGCTTCAAGAGAATTAGATCGAAAATTCAAAATTGTATTTCTGGAAAGCTTTTATGGAAATTCATCCCCGCTGGAGCACCACATATGGTTGGGCTCTGGGAAGCTGCAGTTAAAAGTTTTAAAATCCATTTTCGTAAACACGCTAGTCACTGTAAATATACATTCGAGGAGTTATCAACGATACTTTCTCAAATTGAAGTCTGTTTAAATTAAAGGCCATTGTATCCTATGAATGATTGTGCAGCAAATCCAATAGCGTTAACACCAGGTAATTTCCTAATAGGGTCTCCTGGTCTGGCTCCTGCCGAACCATTAATCGAAGAATCTCCCTTGCATATCGTCAATCGTTATCGTGAATTAAAAGCGCTTACTCAGAAAATTCTGCTTCCGGTGGAAAGAAGAGTACCTTAAATGTCTCCATAAATGTTACAAATGGCAGTACAAACGATATCGCGCTCGGTATACTGCCATTTTTAACGATGTTGTAGTAATTCGTCACGAACTGTAACTAATGTTTTTTTCCGATACCGACGGTCACGTTAGAGTTGTCGATCTAAAAACGGAAAACGGGATTGTAAGACGACCAGTAGCCAAGTTGGTCATTCTGACCAATTAAAAATTTTTTAAATTTCTTAAGTTCGCAGCCTCTCTATTTTTTCGTAGAATGGAAAATTTAAAAGAGATGGTTGCCACTCCTCTGCCTGACTATGAGGATGATGTCCCCATGTCGGATGAGGACAGAGATGACGACATTATTATGGTTCCGCTCACTGATTTGGACCCCACCCCAGCAATTGACACTGTGTCGGAAGCCGCCGCCCCTTGTAATGAGCTTGCTCCCGCCGAAACATTAGTAGTCCAACCTTCAGTGACCGGGATGTCTTCTGAGCCAGCAGCTCCTCTACGGGAGACAGCACCTGCTGGTTTAGTTGTACGCTCCTCTGGAAGCGACCCAAAAGCGAATTTATGTGAGGGCTCCGCAAGTTCCACAAAGGGTAGTATGTGTCATCAGAAACACCACCTAAGGCACTGTGGTAGTTTTAGAAGGCTACCACTAAGCAAATGCATCCGCACCGTGGTCAAACTTCATGTTTGTTCCAACTGCATCAGCATGCGACACCACACCCTACTTCATCCGTCCGATCCCGTCCGTCTGCTTCTGCTGGTCCGTCCGTTCCACCGGCCCAAGTGAACCCCGTCCGCAGTGTGGCAATACATCCAATTGTAACATTGGGCCCAACCATAATTGTTCAAATTTTCCTGGGTTCACGGCGGGTCCCCGTCCGAGCACTTCTGGACCTGTGCAGGTAACAGCCGTATCTGCAGTTCACTGGTCCAGTTGTTGCGACTACCTTCCATTCCCGTAGGACCTGATCGATTTTCCCAGATCACGTTGGGCTCGTCCTACAATACGTCAACAAAATTATTGGTGTCTGCCCGGGTGATGAACCTCAACCACTTGACGTCTCCCACTGAATCCGCTTCAGAGAATACGGTTTCGCAGTTTGAGGGCATGATGCTAGCCGATCCGCAATTCTTCCGAGCGTCACGGTTTGCCTTGGTGTTGGGTGCCGAAGTGTACCCTAAAATCACGAAAACACAAATATATACTACACCGGGAAGCCTATGGGCCCAATTGACCATCTTCGGATGGATTGTGTCGGGTCCATGCCCAGTGTAATTCTATTTGGGTCTTTGCCAGAAAGCTTGCCCGTCCAGAGTTTTTTTTTCACAAATTAATTTTAAATTTTGTTTTTGAAAAAAAAAAAATAATTAAAAAAAATATTGAATATAGTAATTTCTGAGTAATTAATTTGCAGCATAGTGAGACGCTGCAAGGCCGGCGGCAAATGTTTAATCTAAACATATTTTTTTATTATTTTATTTTTTTTCTACTATAGAATTTGACTACATACCATTTGTATGCATTTTTGTGATTTCCATCACAAATATGCATTGTCAAATTCTAACGAGTGACATCTACGATTAAGCGCCACTTTGCAACACTCTCGCTTCTCTCCTTGCTTTAAAACGTCACTTACTTCTCGTTTTGGATTTCGTCCTACCATCAGCAACAAATTTGTAAGTTATATTGTTCTACGATAATATTTCTAATTATTTTGAATAAACCCCACTGCCAATATTGACATAAAAATTCTAATTCCTTTTGGTTTCATTTATTTCTATTTTTTCATATTGCCACGCAAACATATACAATGATATTTTAAAAATTTCGTCTGCTAAATACAATGATTTAAAAACGCCTTGTGATAACAAAACTATACCCGTCAAATTCCAAAACGAATATTTAAATTTATAATTCGATAAATCGATCCAAGATTCGTTGCCTGAAACCGATCAAGAGGATAATAAGTATACACTATATAGAATAAGTATACACTATAAAATTTTATTTTTGTTATTTGAATTTTTGTGATCATTTGAAAAGTGATTTTAAGTGATTATTTATACTCTTTCGAGTCGAGCTTGATGATCTAAATTTTGCAATGAAAAGGAAAGCCAGGAGAAGAACCTACGTACCCACCATTATGCGACGCGTTTCGCCGTTGGTTAAGCGGCTCATCAGGCATATTGGGCTATGTGGCTTTACAAAGGTCGTACGTTGATAACTTGTATTTATTCCGCCCTGATGCGAAACTTGCATATGCGAATTTAATTCAAATTTGTCAAAGTTCGACATTTGTCTTCATTCTAGGAACAGTCCTTTTCAAAGCAGATTTTTTGTTGTAGCGATGGATAATTAATCCACACACCTACAATTGCTTCCTGGTATACACATGTTTTTGCGCAACCGTTTTTGGAAGTGTTGATGGCTCAGAACGTTAAGCGGTCTTGGCAACATCTGTGTTGCTCTGAGGACCTAGGTTCGAGTCCTAGCCGTGCTCGGCTGAAATTAATTTTTGTTATTTGAATTTTTGTGATCATTTGAAAAGTGATTTTAAGTGATTATTTATACTCTTTCGAGTCGAGCTTGATGATCTAAATTTTGCAATGAAAAGCAAAGCCAGGAGAAGAACCTACGTACCCACCATTATGCGACGCGTTTCGCCGTTGGTTAAGCGGCTCATCAGGCATATTGGGCTATGTGGCTTTACAAAGGTCGTACGTTGATAACTTGTATTTATTCCGCCCTGATGCGAAACTTGCATATGCGAATTAAATTCAAATTTGTCAAAGTTCGACATTTGTCTTCATTCTAGGAACAGTCCTTTTCAAAGCAGATTTTTTGTTGTAGCGATGGATAATTAATCCACACACCTACAATTGCTTCCTGGTATACACATGTTTTTGCGCAACCGTTTTTGGAAGTGTTGATGGCTCAGAACGTTAAGCGGTCTTGGCAACATCTGTGTTGCTCTGAGGACCTAGGTTCGAGCCCTAGCCGTGCTCGGCTGAAATTAATTTTTGTTATTTGAATTTTTGTGATCATTTGAAAAGTGATTTTAAGTGATTATTTATACTCTTTCGAGTCGAGCTTGATGATCTAAATTTTGCAATGAAAAGGAAAGCCAGGAGAAGAACCTACGTACCCACCATTATGCGACGCGTTTCGCCGTTGGTTAAGCGGCTCATCAGGCATATTGGGCTATGTGGCTTTACAAAGGTCGTACGTTGATAACTTGTATTTATTCCGCCCTGATGCGAAACTTGCATATGCGAATTAAATTCAAATTTGTCAAAGTTCGACATTTGTCTTCATTCTAGGAACAGTCCTTTTCAAAGCAGATTTTTTGTTGTAGCTTTCCTTTTCATTGCAAAATTTAGATCATCAAGCTCGACTCGAAAGAGTATAAATAATCACTTAAAATCACTTTTCAAATGATCACAAAAATTCAAATAACAAAAATTAATTTCAGCCGAGCACGGCTAGGGCTCGAACCTAGGTCCTCAGAGCAACACAGATGTTGCCAAGACCGCTTAACGTTCTGAGCCATCAACACTTCCAAAAACGGTTGCGCAAAAACATGTGTATACCAGGAAGCAATTGTAGGTGTGTGGATTAATTATCCATCGCTACAACAAAAAAAAATCTGCTTTGAAAAGGACTGTTCCTAGAATGAAGACAAATGTCGAACTTTGACAAATTTGAATTTAATTCGCATATGCAAGTTTCGCATCAGGGCGGAATAAATACAAGTTATCAACGTACGACCTTTGTAAAGCCACATAGCCCAATATGCCTGATGAGCCGCTTAACCAACGGCGAAACGCGTCGCATAATGGTGGGTACGTAGGTTCTTCTCCTGGCTTTCCTTTTCATTGCAAAATTTAGATCATCAAGCTCGACTCGAAAGAGTATAAATAATCACTTAAAATCACTTTTCAAATGATCACAAAAATTCAAATAACAAAAATTAATTTCAGCCGAGCACGGCTAGGGCTCGAACCTAGGTCCTCAGAGCAACACAGATGTTGCCAAGACCGCTTAACGTTCTGAGCCATCAACACTTCCAAAAACGGTTGCGCAAAAACATGTGTATACCAGGAAGCAATTGTAGGTGTGTGGATTAATTATCCATCGCTACAACAAAAAATCTGCTTTGAAAAGGACTGTTCCTAGAATGAAGACAAATGTCGAACTTTGACAAATTTGAATTTAATTCGCATATGCAAGTTTCGCATCAGGGCGGAATAAATACAAGTTATCAACGTACGACCTTTGTAAAGCCACATAGCCCAATATGCCTGATGAGCCGCTTAACCAACGGCGAAACGCGTCGCATAATGGTGGGTACGTAGGTTCTTCTCCTGGCTTTCCTTTTCATTGCAAAATTTAGATCATCAAGCTCGACTCGAAAGAGTATAAATAATCACTTAAAATCACTTTTCAAATGATCACAAAAATTCAAATAACAAAAATTAATTTCAGCCGAGCACGGCTAGGGCTCGAACCTAGGTCCTCAGAGCAACACAGATGTTGCCAAGACCGCTTAACGTTCTGAGCCATCAACACTTCCAAAAACGGTTGCGCAAAAACATGTGTATACCAGGAAGCAATTGTAGGTGTGTGGATTAATTATCCATCGCTACAACAAAAAAAAAAAAAAAAAAAAAATCTGCTTTGAAAAGGACTGTTCCTAGAATGAAGTAAATAAAAATATTAAGTAAATAAAAAAATGAAGAAAAAATATTTGTTTCCAAATGCATTTTTGTATTAACCCTCATATTCTGTGTATCCTGTTAAAAGTTAGACAGCGAGAAAAACGTAACTCACAAAAGCAACCGTTATACTGCAAACATAAAAAAATAGAAGCAATAGCTTCTGCGGAGAATATCCCAACAAAGAACTAAGGGAACTGATGAGGATCATTGGCGTGATCCGAAACTATAGTCTTCCCTGCCTTACCCCTCTGCAAACAATGCCATACATTCCCCACTAATAAATAGTTGTTTTTTATAAAAACAACAAACTGGGATTCAGCCTGACTATTTTGCAAAAACAAAATACAAATGGTATCCCAAATAAACCGCCAACACTACTGAAAAAAATGTTAAATCTAAATATAGCACACTGAAACAAACTAACTTTCTAAATTAAAAAGTAACAGCATTAATAAACATTTATTTATTCAAAAAAAAACCTTGCCCTGTAAAATTCTGAATTTGAGGGTTACGTTTTTTTGCGAATATGGCTCGTTTTGATCAGCTACTCTACTTCTGAGGTTAATTATAGACCGTAAATTTATATGGTTTGATACTTGACTAGATGCAAGATGTTTGACAAAATCAATCTAGTTTTATCTAAACGCCAACCAGTGTTGCCAATTTAGCACTTTTAGTGCTAGATTTAGCACTTTTAGTGCTAGATTTAGCACTTTTTGAACTCGTTTAGCACCAAAAAAATTGATCTAGCACCTAGCACTTTTTTAGCATCTTTTAATTTCTTAGGAATTTTTTTACAAAATTTTGGTTTCAATGCAAAAAATTCCGTTTTTTGATTTCATATTGAATTTTCGCTATGTTTCACGCGATGAATTTGATTTTCCAACGCTATCCAGCATGTGCCGTGCATTCCAAATTTCTTAAAAAATTGTCGGGTACTTCATGTGGTGACTATGATATTGTCTGTTGGTATTTTTTTTTTTTTTTTTTGGGAAATGAAAAACCGAATTAAGTTTTACATTTTATGAGAGCGATGTAAAAATAATGAACTTTCTGAAAACAAGCTTTTTATTCAGATTCAGGAATCCCGAATGCCAAGTTATAACCACTTTAGATTAGGAAAATTCCGGCAAACATATTTTTTTATACCCTCCAACATAGTATGGAGGGTATATTAATTTTGTTTTTCCGTTTGTAACTCATCGAAATAATCATTTCCGACCCTATAAAGTATATATATTCTTGATCAGCGTAAAATTCTGTGACGGTTTAAGTCCGTGTCCGTCTATCCGCCGGTCTGTTGTAATCACTCTACCGTCTAAACGAATTGCGATAGATCGCCAAAATTTTGCATAGAGTCGTCCTTAGTCTGCAGGCAGGTCAAGTTCGAAGATGGGCTTTATCGGTCTACGTTTAGGCATAGCTCCCATATAAGGGTACCCCCCAATTTTCGGTATTTTAGGGTTCTTGAGCGCGGTTTTCAACCGAATTCGCTGAAATTTGGTACATTGGGTTCTTATTAGGGTACCAAATTTCCCCACTAAAAATTATAAATATAGGTCCACTTTTTCTGGTAGCCCCCATATAAGGGTACCACCCAATTTCCAGTTTTTGGGGGTTTTTGACCGGATTTTTTTTTACGGAATTGGATGTAATTTAGTAATTTCAGTTATTATTGGGTAGCAAATCTCTCCACAGAAAATTATAAATAGAGGTCAATTTTTTCGGGTAGTCTTCATATAAGGGTACCTGCAATTTTCGATATAGATGGCTGCAAAGACTATGCAGCCATCTGTAGCAAGCATTCCGCCTTCTAAAGGTATTGTGATAAAAGAAACTTCAAACATGACGATAGTGAAATATATCGGCAGACATTTAGGCATCTCATCGATATAGTGATACCTCCTGAAGGAAAGAATTGAGATAAACAATTAAAATATTGGGTTCAATATTGGCATATACCGGTCATTAATTAGGCATAGCCCTCATATAATGATATCTCCAAATATTCACCATTTTCCTACACTATGTAATCAATATTGGCCCCACTTTAGGCACAGCCTCATACAACTTTGTAATCTAAATTACAGTAGTTTGAGGATTTTATACTCTTCCATGCGTTATCAGTATCAGTCCACTTTTTGGATCTTGCAGATTTTAGGAAAAATCCCCATTAAAAATTGCTGAAGTTTGTATTTGGTATACATAATGGTTTACATAAATCGGTTAGTAGAATTATCGGTATATACCCACTTTTTGGTATGTTCCCTATATTTTCATTACATGTATCTGTCAGTATAACAATGGTGGAGGGTATCCAAAGTTCGGCCCGGCCGAACTTAACGCTTTTTCACTTGTTTATATTAAAATAGTTATATGATTTGTTCCGTGTGTTGCGGTGGGGTAGTTGTTACGGGGAATAGTCAATTTTTACCCTACAAAGACTATTTAGCCATCTGTTGCAAGCATTCCGCCTTCTAAAAGTATTGTGATAAAAGAAACCACAAACATGACGATAATGAAATATATCGGCAGACATTTAGGCATCTCCTCAATATAGTGATACCTCCCGAAGGAAAGAATTGAGATAAACAATTAAAATATTGGGTTCAATATTGGCATATACCGGTCATTAATTAGGCATAGCCCTCATATAATGATATCCCCAAATATTCACCATTTTCCTACACTATGTAATCAATATTAGTCCCCCTTTAGGCATAGCCTCATATAACATTGTAATCTAAATTACAGTAGTTTGAGGATTTTATACTCTACCATGCGTTATCAGTATCAGTCCACTTTTTGGATCTTGCAGATTTTAGGAAAAATTCCCATTAAAAATTGCTGAAATTTGTATTTGGTGTACATAATGGTTTACATAAATCGGTTTGTAGAATTATCGGTATATACCCACATTTTGGTATGTTTCCTATATTTTCATTACATGTATCTGTCAGTATAACTATTGTGGAGGGTATCCAAAGTTCGGCCCGGCCGAACTTAACGCTTTTTCACTTGTTTTATATTAAAGTCGCTGTTGGGAATTAGATTATGAACCCTTAAAGGTACACTAATGGGACGAAAATTGATAATTGTCTTCATATTTGTACGCAATGTGAAATTACAGTTATTTACATTAACCAAATTTGGACATTATTAGTATTTATATTTTAGTAGGAAGATTTCAAACCCCATCAAAACAAAAAATAGAAAAAAAATTAGTCAATTCGGCTGCGTGTCCGACGTCCCCAAAATGTTGAATAAAGGGAGGGTACCGCTCTGTGGGGGCTAAATATGAACCCATATTAATAATTTTTCATACGTAGATTTTTTACTCAACAAAATTTAAACAATCAAATTAAAACCAATTCAATTGATGAGGGCTACCCTTTAAAGTAGCCCAATATTGATAAGTTCTAGTAAGAAGACTATATAACCAGGTAGAACACAATATACAAATATACAGCAATTTAGGTTGAACAAGTGAAAAAGCGTTAAGTACGGTCGGGCCGAACTTTGGATACCCTCCACCATAGATATACTGACAGGTACTATAAATAAACATACCAAAAAGTGTACCTATACCGACATTTGATAACTATTTTAATATAAACAAGTGAAAAAGCGTTAAGTTCGGCCGGGCCAGTTATATGGGGTCTATCCCTAAAAAAGGGTGAATATTAATAATTTTTGGTGGGAGATTTGTAATCATATACGACTACAAAATACCAAATTTCAGCGAATTCGGTTGAAAAACGCGCTTAAGAACCTCAAAATATCGAAAATTGGGGGTACCGTTATATGGGGGCTACCCGAAAAAATTTTTGTGGAGAGATTTGCTACCCAATAAGAACTCAAATTACTAAGTTACAGCCAATTTGGTCAAAACCACCCAAAAACTGGAAATTGGGAGGTACTCTTATATGGGGGCAACCACAAAAAGTGGACCTATATTTATATTTAAGTGAGGAAATTTGGTACCCAATAAGAACTCAATGTACCAAATTTCAGCGAATTCGATTGAAAACCGCGCTCATGAACCCTAAAATACCGAAAATTGGGTGGCTTATATGGGGGCTAGCCGAAAAAAATTGAACTATATTTATAATTTTTAATATAAAGATTTTCTACCTAATAAGAACTCAAACCCCCCAAAATACTGCAAAATTTGCGGTACTTTAATTATTTTCAATGAGTTACAAACGGAAAAACAAAATTTATATACCCTCCATACTATGGCCGAGGGTATAAAAATGTGCCTAAAAGCTTAAAAAAATATTGATGTATGTTGTACCTAAAAAGGACCGATATATTCCATTTCCAATATCAAATTTCATAGAAGTAGTACCAACGTATGTGCAAAATTCCAAAGCTCTGTCTTCAATATTGCGACCTCAATGCGACGGACATGGCTAAATCGACAACGAATAGCCGTTAAGAATAAATGGGGTTTCTGATTAATATTTAATTATTAAATATTAACAATTTTGTTCTAGAAATCTTTAGCACTTTTTTCTGGCACTTTTTTAAATTATTTAGCACTTTCTAGCATTTTTTTCAACAAAATCTAGCATTTTTCCTCAACAAAGTTTTGGCAACACTGACGCCAACTAACAAATATATTTTTATATAAAAAACAGCATTTAGTTATCTTTATACCATTTAATTTCCTTCTGATTAGCAAAAAAAAAATAGAATCGACAATTTGCATTTTTTTTATCAAAAATGTTAAAATGTTAGTACTTATATTTGCAATAATGAGCAATAAGAATATATGTGGTAACACGACTACAATATATGCGAGGTATCAAATGATAAATGTGGTGAGTTCGATCAGCTGATTTTTGTAACTCCTAATGCTCTCTCTTACATCGAATTTAATTGAGTTACTTGTAATCAAGTAGCTGCCTACTCACACGCATTGTTATGCTCTTTCATTCAGTCGTTGTTTGACAGCCAACGAATGGACACCTGCTGGGGTGCGCGCACGACGTCGTGTCGGCACAACTAGAAAATCAACGAAATCACACTTAGGGATAAAAGTATTTCAGTACATTTTTATTTTATTATTCAAAATGCGTTTGGGAAGGCGCAATGTTTTGTATTTTTTAAAACTTTAAAAAACAACAGAACATTTGCTGTTATTATTTCAAGAATTAAATATTTGATAATAAGATTATTATCTCGGTATATGCTACTTTATAAACTTTATTTAATTTTTGTAACATATACAAATTGTAATTCATATAAAAACATTTTTAATAATGCTTTTAATCTATATAATAACAAAAATTAAATTCATCAATAATTTTTTTCCGACCACAAAAATGTACACACAATTTTGTTCAGTACTGTTCTGTTTCCTCTCAACATACTTACGCATTTCAATTTTGGGTACCTATGCCTGTAATGAGAAATCATAGAGAAATTTAAATGAGCTTAATTTATTAATTCTCAGTTATATGAGTTCCGTGAATTTTTATCCCATATGATGTCTCATTGATAGTTTTAAATAAAGCAAAACGAAAAATCACATATTGATACATACATACCTAAGAATGTAAAAATAAATCTATAAATGTGAACAATGATTTTTTGTATCTCTACATTCTTCAGCTCGTTTTGCATATTATAGAGAAATTTCAATTCCCCTATATAACCCCTTAAGGGACCGAAAGCATTATATAAAAAAATATTTGTATAGTATTGTATATTATATTATTATATTGTATTATAATATGATTGCAATTTATTAAAATTTATATGCCAAAGAATGGCCTGTAAAAGTAAAAAAAAAATATTTTTTCATGCCCAAATGAGTCTGTGAAGATGGAAGTGTAAGAAGTCCAGATAATTTAATGGGTGCTAACAAGACACTGGATGGAGAGAGTAATGATGCACAATCTCACACTAATACCGGTGAGACCAATTTTGTGAAAAGACAGTGATATTGATATTTGTGCTATTTAGAAATATCTGCTTTTGTTGACAAATTAGGGGACTTATTTTTATTATTAGTCATCCTGACTTATATTTTTATTTGAATTATTAGCGTAATTTTTTCAATATCAAATAAAAAGGGATTCTACAATAATTATATGTGGTGGGTAACAGACGTATGAGGATAAGGACCGAATCTGCCCAACCGACTAATTGCCTACCAAAGAAATGGCTCCGGCAGTCCTTCATCCTTACATGTTCTTCGGTGTTAAATTGATTTTTTTTGGAAAGTTCGCCATATCCTTCGGGACGCTACAATAATTTGGTGCCCAAACGTGCGGGGCCGAAGCGATGATGCTCATCCTTTTGACTCGTATTTTCTTATTTACTAAATATTATTAACTCTATAGATTTCATATAATTTCTGGAGAAATGAACTCATAGACCTAAAATCTGCGTATAGTTTTGGATTTCTTTCAGGAATCTTAGCATTATGGCGATTATAGGCCGATAGAAAATTCACAAACAAGTTCAAAGAATAAGCCTATGTGGGGAATGTAATCAGAAAAACTTCGTTAGCTTTTATGAATTCTTATCAGTGAGCTAAGTTATCAAACTCCTTACAATCAGATAGGATTTCGTTTATTTAGCAGAATAGCAAATAACGCGCCCGCATTTTGGAAAGGACAAATGTCAGATAGAATATATTTTGTTGGTTTGTCCCAGGAAGTATATTTCGATGGTGTTAGCAAAATTCCCTAGACCTGAAAAATCTAAACCTTGTACCTAGGGGTTACAATGAAAATCTTAACAATATTTTTTTAACACAAATGGAAATCCCAACCCCTCATTAACTTCGTCACAACAACAAGAACCACAGGTTATTCTAAACAATCAGGTTTTAAATAATTTCCCATTAGAAAGTCCTACTATTAACACAACCCAACTTCAGGGGTTTGCCAATGAACATGGACCAAATCAAAACCTGAATCAGAATGTCCAATCGCAATCAAATCCTTGTGGACCTAATATACCTTTTCAGTTAACAAATCATACTCAACAACCGGTACATACCAATACACAACAACGATTGCATCAGTATAATCAGACGTTCTATACAAACCCCCAGCACCAACAACAAAATGTAAATGACAATAGTCCCTTTTCTAACGTACCAAGTGTAACCAGCAATATGCCGTTGACAAAATAACTTCCATCATTCAGAACTGGAACCTAAAATTCGATGGGTCATCGAATGGGTTAAGCGTGGATGAGTTCTTATACAGGCGAGGATCTTTGACATCTGATTATTTCAATGGTGATTACAGCCTCATCTTTAGAAATCTGAATTGTCTCCCCACCGGTAAAGCGAGGGACTGGTACTGGCGCTACCATAAACAGGTGAAGGTAATAGAGTGGAATTCATTTTGCGAAGCTCTTGTTGATCAGTATAAAGAGTTTGAATCCTCTTTCGACATAAGGGAAGAAATTCGGGCAAGAAAACAGAAGCGCAATGAAACATTTGACAATTTGTTCAAAGCAGTTTCAGCAATGACAGATCGACTGCCGAGAACAATGGCAGAGGCCGAGCTTATAGAAATATTGGTTCGAAATCTGCAGACAGATATTCGCCAAAACCAAATAATTACCGCACAATGTGATCCAAACCCCAATCAAACAAACCCAAAAATTACATAATTTACGATGATACCAAAACGGTTACCCTTTTAAAAAGGCAAGAACGATATGAAAACAATGACATAAGCTATTTAAATAAAATAATATACCCAAAGTTGCCTTATCATATTAGATGGCAGATATATTGCAAAAGACGTAATGCAATTTTAATCAGCCTGAAATCAACTCTCTTAACTTCAGGAAGACAAAACGTCTTACAAAGAGGTTTAGAGCGTAATTCTGCGATGCGAAAATTTTGTTCGAAGCTTCGTGTTTCTACAATAGTAGCTAACCCAAAAGATTTACGCTATTATACAAAAGCATATTTTCTGAAATTTAATGAGCTCGGTCTCGGCTCAGACCTATCTATTTTGGGTGTCGACTGGATACATCATCACGTCTAACGGTTTTATTAATGACAGCTGTCAATCATCAACATTAAATTTTTCATCAGCTTCTAACAATCAGAAGTCAATAGATAACCCAAAAGAGTACAAAAAAAGAGTACAAGTACAGGTCGTCGTCAATTGCAAATGGTAATTGATCTCTTACAAAATTTTGAGACAATAGGGCTATGTCGAACAAGCCTCCTTAAGGGACCCCCCTATTCTCGGTGTCAAACATTTTTATTTAGTTTTTCGAATCTACACTAATTCAAGAATGTCTCTACAAAATTTCAAGTGAAAATCTCAAGAACTCTTCAAGATATAGTCGATTAATTGTGTCAGCATCAAGTGATGGCAGGAGTGATTCTCAAACTTTAAACACATTTTTCTCGAATGCGAATGGAGGGCACTATAATTAAAAAAATAATATCTTTATACCATTTAATTTCCTTCTGATTAGCAAAAAAAAATAGAATCGACAATTTGCATTTTTTTTATCAAAAATGTTAAAATGTTAGTACTTATATTTGCAATAATGAGCAATAAGAATATATGTGGTAACACGACTACAATATATGCGAGGTATCAAATGATAAATGTGGTGAGTTCGATCAGCTGATTTTTGTAACTCCTAATGCTCTCTCTTACATCGAATTTAATTGAGTTACTTGTAATCAAGTAGCTGCCTACTCACACGCATTGTTATGCTCTTTCATTCAGTCGTTGTTTGACAGCCAACGAATGGACACCTGCTGGGGTGCGCGCACGACGTCGTGTCGGCACAACTAGAAAATCAACGAAATCACACTTAGGGATAAAAGTATTTCAGTACATTTTTATTTTATTATTCAAAATGCGTTTGGGAAGGCGCAATGTTTTGTATTTTTTAAAACTTTAAAAAACAACAGAACATTTGCTGTTATTATTTCAAGAATTAAATATTTGATAATAAGATTATTATCTCGGTATATGCTACTTTATAAACTTTATTTAATTTTTGTAACATATACAAATTGTAATTCATATAAAAACATTTTTAATAATGCTTTTAATCTATATAATAACAAAAATTAAATTCATCAATAATTTTTTTCCGACCACAAAAATGTACACACAATTTTGTTCAGTACTGTTCTGTTTCCTCTCAACATACTTACGCATTTCAATTTTGGGTATTGTTATATGAGTTCCGTGAATTTTTATCCCATATGATGTCTCATTGATAGTTTTAAATAAAGCAAAACGAAAAATCACATATTGATACATACATACCTAAGAATGTAAAAATAAATCTATAAATGTGAACAATGATTTTTTGTATCTCTACATTCTTCAGCTCGTTTTGCATATTATAGAGAAATTTCAATTCCCCTATATAACCCCTTAAGGGACCGAAAGCATTATATAAAAAAATATTTGTATAGTATTGTATATTATATTATTATATTGTATTATAATATGATTGCAATTTATTAAAATTTATATGCCAAAGAATGGCCTGTAAAAGTAAAAAAAAAATATTTTTTCATGCCCAAATGAGTCTGTGAAGATGGAAGTGTAAGAAGTCCAGATAATTTAATGGGTGCTAACAAGACACTGGATGGAGAGAGTAATGATGCACAATCTCACACTAATACCGGTGAGACCAATTTTGTGAAAAGACAGTGATATTGATATTTGTGCTATTTAGAAATATCTGCTTTTGTTGACAAATTAGGGGACTTATTTTTATTATTAGTCATCCTGACTTATATTTTTATTTGAATTATTAGCGTAATTTTTTCAATATCAAATAAAAAGGGATTCTACAATAATTATATGTGGTGGGTAACAGACGTATGAGGATAAGGACCGAATCTGCCCAACCGACTAATTGCCTACCAAAGAAATGGCTCCGGCAGTCCTTCATCCTTACATGTTCTTCGGTGTTAAATTGATTTTTTTTGGAAAGTTCGCCATATCCTTCGGGACGCTACAATAATTTGGTGCCCAAACGTGCGGGGCCGAAGCGATGATGCTCATCCTTTTGACTCGTATTTTCTTATTTACTAAATATTATTAACTCTATAGATTTCATATAATTTCTGGAGAAATGAACTCATAGACCTAAAATCTGCGTATAGTTTTGGATTTCTTTCAGGAATCTTAGCATTATGGCGATTATAGGCCGATAGAAAATTCACAAACAAGTTCAAAGAATAAGCCTATGTGGGGAATGTAATCAGAAAAACTTCGTTAGCTTTTATGAATTCTTATCAGTGAGCTAAGTTATCAAACTCCTTACAATCAGATAGGATTTCGTTTATTTAGCAGAATAGCAAATAACGCGCCCGCATTTTGGAAAGGACAAATGTCAGATAGAATATATTTTGTTGGTTTGTCCCAGGAAGTATATTTCGATGGTGTTAGCAAAATTCCCTAGACCTGAAAAATCTAAACCTTGTACCTAGGGGTTACAATGAAAATCTTAACAATATTTTTTTAACACAAATGGAAATCCCAACCCCTCATTAACTTCGTCACAACAACAAGAACCACAGGTTATTCTAAACAATCAGGTTTTAAATAATTTCCCATTAGAAAGTCCTACTATTAACACAACCCAACTTCAGGGGTTTGCCAATGAACATGGACCAAATCAAAACCTGAATCAGAATGTCCAATCGCAATCAAATCCTTGTGGACCTAATATACCTTTTCAGTTAACAAATCATACTCAACAACCGGTACATACCAATACACAACAACGATTGCATCAGTATAATCAGACGTTCTATACAAACCCCCAGCACCAACAACAAAATGTAAATGACAATAGTCCCTTTTCTAACGTACCAAGTGTAACCAGCAATATGCCGTTGACAAAATAACTTCCATCATTCAGAACTGGAACCTAAAATTCGATGGGTCATCGAATGGGTTAAGCGTGGATGAGTTCTTATACAGGCGAGGATCTTTGACATCTGATTATTTCAATGGTGATTACAGCCTCATCTTTAGAAATCTGAATTGTCTCCCCACCGGTAAAGCGAGGGACTGGTACTGGCGCTACCATAAACAGGTGAAGGTAATAGAGTGGAATTCATTTTGCGAAGCTCTTGTTGATCAGTATAAAGAGTTTGAATCCTCTTTCGACATAAGGGAAGAAATTCGGGCAAGAAAACAGAAGCGCAATGAAACATTTGACAATTTGTTCAAAGCAGTTTCAGCAATGACAGATCGACTGCCGAGAACAATGGCAGAGGCCGAGCTTATAGAAATATTGGTTCGAAATCTGCAGACAGATATTCGCCAAAACCAAATAATTACCGCACAATGTGATCCAAACCCCAATCAAACAAACCCAAAAATTACATAATTTACGATGATACCAAAACGGTTACCCTTTTAAAAAGGCAAGAACGATATGAAAACAATGACATAAGCTATTTAAATAAAATAATATACCCAAAGTTGCCTTATCATATTAGATGGCAGATATATTGCAAAAGACGTAATGCAATTTTAATCAGCCTGAAATCAACTCTCTTAACTTCAGGAAGACAAAACGTCTTACAAAGAGGTTTAGAGCGTAATTCTGCGATGCGAAAATTTTGTTCGAAGCTTCGTGTTTCTACAATAGTAGCTAACCCAAAAGATTTACGCTATTATACAAAAGCATATTTTCTGAAATTTAATGAGCTCGGTCTCGGCTCAGACCTATCTATTTTGGGTGTCGACTGGATACATCATCACGTCTAACGGTTTTATTAATGACAGCTGTCAATCATCAACATTAAATTTTTCATCAGCTTCTAACAATCAGAAGTCAATAGATAACCCAAAAGAGTACAAAAAAAGAGTACAAGTACAGGTCGTCGTCAATTGCAAATGGTAATTGATCTCTTACAAAATTTTGAGACAATAGGGCTATGTCGAACAAGCCTCCTTAAGGGACCCCCCTATTCTCGGTGTCAAACATTTTTATTTAGTTTTTCGAATCTACACTAATTCAAGAATGTCTCTACAAAATTTCAAGTGAAAATCTCAAGAACTCTTCAAGATATAGTCGATTAATTGTGTCAGCATCAAGTGATGGCAGGAGTGATTCTCAAACTTTAAACACATTTTTCTCGAATGCGAATGGAGGGCACTATAATTAAAAAAATAATATCTTTATACCATTTAATTTCCTTCTGATTAGCAAAAAAAAAATAGAATCGACAATTTGCATTTTTTTTATCAAAAATGTTAAAATGTTAGTACTTATATTTGCAATAATGAGCAATAAGAATATATGTGGTAACACGACTACAATATATGCGAGGTATCAAATGATAAATGTGGTGAGTTCGATCAGCTGATTTTTGTAACTCCTAATGCTCTCTCTTACATCGAATTTAATTGAGTTACTTGTAATCAAGTAGCTGCCTACTCACACGCATTGTTATGCTCTTTCATTCAGTCGTTGTTTGACAGCCAACGAATGGACACCTGCTGGGGTGCGCGCACGACGTCGTGTCGGCACAACTAGAAAATCAACGAAATCACACTTAGGGATAAAAGTATTTCAGTACATTTTTATTTTATTATTCAAAATGCGTTTGGGAAGGCGCAATGTTTTGTATTTTTTAAAACTTTAAAAAACAACAGAACATTTGCTGTTATTATTTCAAGAATTAAATATTTGATAATAAGATTATTATCTCGGTATATGCTACTTTATAAACTTTATTTAATTTTTGTAACATATACAAATTGTAATTCATATAAAAACATTTTTAATAATGCTTTTAATCTATATAATAACAAAAATTAAATTCATCAATAATTTTTTTCCGACCACAAAAATGTACACACAATTTTGTTCAGTACTGTTCTGTTTCCTCTCAACATACTTACGCATTTCAATTTTGGGTACCTATGCCTGTAATGAGAAATCATAGAGAAATTTAAATGAGCTTAATTTATTAATTCTCAGTTATATGAGTTCCGTGAATTTTTATCCCATATGATGTCTCATTGATAGTTTTAAATAAAGCAAAACGAAAAATCACATATTGATACATACATACCTAAGAATGTAAAAATAAATCTATAAATGTGAACAATGATTTTTTGTATCTCTACATTCTTCAGCTCGTTTTGCATATTATAGAGAAATTTCAATTCCCCTATATAACCCCTTAAGGGACCGAAAGCATTATATAAAAAAATATTTGTATAGTATTGTATATTATATTATTATATTGTATTATAATATGATTGCAATTTATTAAAATTTATATGCCAAAGAATGGCCTGTAAAAGTAAAAAAAAAATATTTTTTCATGCCCAAATGAGTCTGTGAAGATGGAAGTGTAAGAAGTCCAGATAATTTAATGGGTGCTAACAAGACACTGGATGGAGAGAGTAATGATGCACAATCTCACACTAATACCGGTGAGACCAATTTTGTGAAAAGACAGTGATATTGATATTTGTGCTATTTAGAAATATCTGCTTTTGTTGACAAATTAGGGGACTTATTTTTATTATTAGTCATCCTGACTTATATTTTTATTTGAATTATTAGCGTAATTTTTTCAATATCAAATAAAAAGGGATTCTACAATAATTATATGTGGTGGGTAACAGACGTATGAGGATAAGGACCGAATCTGCCCAACCGACTAATTGCCTACCAAAGAAATGGCTCCGGCAGTCCTTCATCCTTACATGTTCTTCGGTGTTAAATTGATTTTTTTTGGAAAGTTCGCCATATCCTTCGGGACGCTACAATAATTTGGTGCCCAAACGTGCGGGGCCGAAGCGATGATGCTCATCCTTTTGACTCGTATTTTCTTATTTACTAAATATTATTAACTCTATAGATTTCATATAATTTCTGGAGAAATGAACTCATAGACCTAAAATCTGCGTATAGTTTTGGATTTCTTTCAGGAATCTTAGCATTATGGCGATTATAGGCCGATAGAAAATTCACAAACAAGTTCAAAGAATAAGCCTATGTGGGGAATGTAATCAGAAAAACTTCGTTAGCTTTTATGAATTCTTATCAGTGAGCTAAGTTATCAAACTCCTTACAATCAGATAGGATTTCGTTTATTTAGCAGAATAGCAAATAACGCGCCCGCATTTTGGAAAGGACAAATGTCAGATAGAATATATTTTGTTGGTTTGTCCCAGGAAGTATATTTCGATGGTGTTAGCAAAATTCCCTAGACCTGAAAAATCTAAACCTTGTACCTAGGGGTTACAATGAAAATCTTAACAATATTTTTTTAACACAAATGGAAATCCCAACCCCTCATTAACTTCGTCACAACAACAAGAACCACAGGTTATTCTAAACAATCAGGTTTTAAATAATTTCCCATTAGAAAGTCCTACTATTAACACAACCCAACTTCAGGGGTTTGCCAATGAACATGGACCAAATCAAAACCTGAATCAGAATGTCCAATCGCAATCAAATCCTTGTGGACCTAATATACCTTTTCAGTTAACAAATCATACTCAACAACCGGTACATACCAATACACAACAACGATTGCATCAGTATAATCAGACGTTCTATACAAACCCCCAGCACCAACAACAAAATGTAAATGACAATAGTCCCTTTTCTAACGTACCAAGTGTAACCAGCAATATGCCGTTGACAAAATAACTTCCATCATTCAGAACTGGAACCTAAAATTCGATGGGTCATCGAATGGGTTAAGCGTGGATGAGTTCTTATACAGGCGAGGATCTTTGACATCTGATTATTTCAATGGTGATTACAGCCTCATCTTCAGAAATCTGAATTGTCTCCCCACCGGTAAAGCGAGGGACTGGTACTGGCGCTACCATAAACAGGTGAAGGTAATAGAGTGGAATTCATTTTGCGAAGCTCTTGTTGATCAGTATAAAGAGTTTGAATCCTCTTTCGACATAAGGGAAGAAATTCGGGCAAGAAAACAGAAGCGCAATGAAACATTTGACAATTTGTTCAAAGCAGTTTCAGCAATGACAGATCGACTGCCGAGAACAATGGCAGAGGCCGAGCTTATAGAAATATTGGTTCGAAATCTGCAGACAGATATTCGCCAAAACCAAATAATTACCGCACAATGTGATCCAAACCCCAATCAAACAAACCCAAAAATTACATAATTTACGATGATACCAAAACGGTTACCCTTTTAAAAAGGCAAGAACGATATGAAAACAATGACATAAGCTATTTAAATAAAATAATATACCCAAAGTTGCCTTATCATATTAGATGGCAGATATATTGCAAAAGACGTAATGCAATTTTAATCAGCCTGAAATCAACTCTCTTAACTTCAGGAAGACAAAACGTCTTACAAAGAGGTTTAGAGCGTAATTCTGCGATGCGAAAATTTTGTTCGAAGCTTCGTGTTTCTACAATAGTAGCTAACCCAAAAGATTTACGCTATTATACAAAAGCATATTTTCTGAAATTTAATGAGCTCGGTCTCGGCTCAGACCTATCTATTTTGGGTGTCGACTAGATACATCATCACGTCTAACGGTTTTATTAATGACAGCTGTCAATCATCAACATTAAATTTTTCATCAGCTTCTAACAATCAGAAGTCAATAGATAACCCAAAAGAGTACAAAAAAAGAGTACAAGTACAGGTCGTCGTCAATTGCAAATGGTAATTGATCTCTTACAAAATTTTGAGACAATAGGGCTATGTCGAACAAGCCTCCTTAAGGGACCCCCCTATTCTCGGTGTCAAACATTTTTATTTAGTTTTTCGAATCTACACTAATTCAAGAATGTCTCTACAAAATTTCAAGTGAAAATCTCAAGAACTCTTCAAGATATAGTCGATTAATTGTGTCAGCATCAAGTGATGGCAGGAGTGATTCTCAAACTTTAAACACATTTTTCTCGAATGCGAATGGAGGGCACTATAATTAAAAAAATAATAATCCGATCGACTCCAAATTTTGGGACGTTTCTCTCTATCGTATGAACTAGGATAAATCTAATCGGTTGATACCTTCCTCATTTTTTAAATTGGTTTATGGTAAAAAATAGGCGATTTTTCAAAAATATTTTTTAAAGGTCCGCCCTTTTTGTTGATTTTTGAGCGAAGCCAATAATCCTAGTTCATACCAGAGCCAGACATGTACCTTTCTAACACCGTTGGAATTTTCGGATTCCGATATTGCAATGAGGAGTTATCATGCCCGCCATCACAAATTAGGACTTTACTTCAATCACCAAAAACAACAACAAGATATTGTAAATTATTTCTCTTCTCTTTTAAATCTTTAACTATATTACTTGGATGATGGGGATTCCTTTAAACACAAAATTGATGTAGGTTCTGCTCAACACATTAAACAACGGTTTTACCCTGTATCTCCTGCAGTGAAAAATATGTGTTTGCTGCGGTTGACAGGATGCTACAATTAGGGGTCATTGAACCATCAAACTCATCATGGAGTTCTCAGATGAGGTTGGTGGTAAAACCCAATAAAGTCCGACTGTGCCTTGACGCGAGGAAGTTGAATTCCTTTACCCAATATCGAAGGTATTTTCGCTCGATTACCAAAGGCCAACATAATATCCAAGTTGGATCAGAAAGATGCATTTTGGCAGATCGGGTTGGATAAGAGTTCAAAACAGTTGACTGCGTTCACAGTCCCGGGAAGGCATCTGTACCAATTTGTGGTCATGCCATTCGGGCTGTGCAACGCAGCTCAAACTATGTGCCGTCTTATGGACAAAATAATTCCATTCGATCTTCGCCACTGCGTTTTCGGATATTTGGATGACTTGGTAATTGTCCCTTCATACTTTTCTACTTGGAGGTACTAATAAGGATATCAAGTCAATTTCGTAAGGCGAACCTTACATTAAACGTTTCCAAACGCGACTTTTGTGTAACAACAGTCAACTATCTCGTTACGTCATCGGGAATGGTGGTATTACGACCAACAATGAGAAGGTTGAAGCGATATTGCAGTGGCCAGTACCGAAAAATCTGAAGCAAGTTCGTGGTTTCTTCGGAATTGCGGGGTAGTCAAAGATGTTAGGAGATATGTACGAAATTGCGAAACATGCAAGCAGACTAAATCTCCTAACACGGTTATGAAGCCACCGATGGTTATCCCTTCTGTCTCTATTCGACCTTTTCAAAGGATTTATATTGATATATTAGGTCTATACCCGCGCAGCAAAATAGGCCATATAGGACTGTTAATCGTATTTGATCATCTCCCAAAATTTCACTGGCTTTGTCCCCTGAAGAAAGTTACGTCGATGTCCCAGAAACCATCATAAGGGATAATGGAAGCCAATTCCTAGCAAACGATTTGAATGCTTTCTTTACGTCTCTGGGAGTAACACACGTTTTTATGCAAGCATCGTAAAGAGTTAATAGGTCGTTGGATATATTTTGTTGGTTTGCTCCAGGTAGTATATTTCGATGGTGTTAGCAAAGTTCCATAACCCAGTTTTGTGAATTATATATAATGTCTTTTCCATAACTATACATTTTTTATTCACAGATCTCACGATATGGCATGAAAACATATTTATATATAATCTCACGTTCTGAATTAAAGAATCAATTTTATTACCTTTTTTACTAAATCGGAAAATTCATAAAATTTTCAACATTTTGCTTCATGAATACAATCAATATAAATGTATATTCTTAAATATCCTGAGTCATACAAAATTGTCTTCTGGATTATAACAAGACTTATATACATACATATATATATATATATACTTTTTAATTTAAATCACTTTCAGTTTCCCAAATTTTTTTGTTCATACATTCCCAATCCGTCTAGTTTATACATTCATTTCGTCTTCGCTACATTTACATTGTGTTTAAATTTATACACTTGTTGGGAAATAAAGGAGTTTATCGATTGACTGCTTATTCAGTGTATTACTATTTCTATTGATTAATTGTTGACAGAGTTCTAAACATTCTAAACTATTTCAAAAACATTTATAATCAGTAGAATCAATATGCCTCCACCTTCCACACAATCTTCACAGACTTCTACGCAGCTTCCACCACCTTCTGCGGTACCTTCTGTAATTAGATTGGTGTGCACTCTCTGCAACGAAATAATTACAGAAGTTGATCATTGTTTGGTGCTACAAGAATGTGAACATTCATTTCACAGATCATGTATCGAAAACCACTTGTCAGTATCAACTGAATGCCCAACATGCAAAAGACCATGTGAACCTAGTGAGATAAGAGATGTAGCCACACAGCAAATACTCCAGCTCTTACGATAACTGCCCCTCGCGGCAAAGGGAGAGGAGCGATAGCCAAAAGCTATAACACAAGGAGCTCTACTCGAAATTTATTTCAAGAAAATCCCAGTCTAAATTTTAACCCAACAATTCAAACCTCAAATCCGATAAGTTCCATTAATGCTAAAGATCTTCCACACCTACGGTGCCTCAGAAACAATCATAAGTGATAATGGAAGCCAATTCCTACCAAACGATTTGAATGATTTCTTTACGTCTCTGGGAATAACACACGTGTATACGGCACTATACTCACCGTAAGCCAATGCATCGGAAAGAGTTAATAGGTCGTTGATAGCAGGCATTAGGGCATATCTTAAAAGCGATCATAGGCAGTGGGATGAATATCTGCAATAAGTTGTGCATTGCGTAATTCATATCACCAGTCAATCTGCAGTTCACCCTACCACGCATTGTTCAGGTTTGATATGATTACGCATGCATCTTGTTATGAACTTTAAGGATTTAAACTTTTTTATGAGCCCCATCATGATGACCAGATGCAACTCATCCGACAGAACCTAAAGAAGCATATCAAAAATGCTTTTGAAACGAATAAAAAGCAATATAATCTTCGTACACGACAACAAACGTTCTCGGTCTCGGTCATATACTTATATTCATTTAGAAAATTTCTCTAACATCCCAAATCAAAATAAGACCAACATTTTACACACATTGAACACATCAATATTTTGCAAGATTAAAAATAATATTTACCATAACTTTTAAATTGTTTCCGCATAATCCTATTTTTTCTTCAGAAGAATTATTTCTGTGCTTGCCTTTGTCCACATCTGTATCTCCGTGTCAAATTGGCGTATTTCTATCGCATTTGATTGTATATTTTTATTTATATTTCGGAATCTACATTTGACTTTTATAATCATGTTTCGATTTCATTGATTATTAATTTTTTTGTCACCAATTCTTTATTTTTGTTCTTCACAAAATTTAATATACGAATTTGCAAAAATAAAACTCATCTTGAAGAACGGTATTCACTTTATGTTTGCTGTTACGAAAATGATCAATGAAATATAGTAAAATGTTGACAGTTATGAATGAGATCAATAACAATCTTTGTTCAAAATACTTTGAACAGAATTTTGTATTACAGAAGATTTGATCGTTGGAGTGTTTTAAGATAAGAGTCTAAAATACCACATGCAGCGCTGATAAGACTGTTGTTGGTGTTGAGATTTTATGACGCACACGATGGATAAAACTCTCCACAAATCAAATTCTAGTACTAGAACAAATAGTTTATTGATAAGTATTTTGTGTTTGAGATTAGGCTAAGCAAGAGTTGTTTTAGTGGAACCTAAGAATAAATATTTTAAAATAAAATAATTGCCTAAAAAACACTCAAATAGAACGATCGGCTGTCCGTGTCTTATTATTTCTTATACAGGAGAGCTGCGGCTGTCTGTATATTTTTAATATTTTTTGTCCTTCGCAAAAAATGATTTGTCCCCCACCAGTGGTAAGAGATTCAATTGAACCGGCAATGCCGTGGCTGTAACTAGCACATAGTAAAAATTATAAAAAAAATACAATAACAATTTTGAGTGAGGAGCTCAAGAATTGTTTGTGATTTCCTGTCCTACGAAGTGAACAGTTTTTTATTTAAGGGAACCCCACCCATTCTCGATTTTAATTTTTCAAGATTTTCAATGGGCTGGTAAATCAATACCAATGCTTGCTAAGGTTTGTAACTTTGCACATATATATTTGAAGAAAAAGAGAAGAAAAATAATTTACAAAAAATGTTTGTTGTTGTTTTTTGTAATTAAAAAAGTCCTTATTTTTGATGGCGGGCATGATAACTCCTCACTGGAACATCGGAATCCGAAAATTCCAACGGTGTTAGAAAGAGTACATGTCTGGCTTTCTTATGAACTAGGATTATTGACTACGCTCTAAAATTAACAAAATGGCGGACAGAGAAACGTGTAAAAATTTGGAATCGATTGGGTTATTAGTTTTTGGGTTATCGTGCCCCCATTCGCAAAAGAGAAAAACGCGTTTAAAGTTTGGGAAGCCCTTTAGCCGTCACTTGATGCTGACACTATAAATCGGCTATATCTTCAAGAGTTCTTGAGATTTTCACTTGACATTTTGTAGAGACATTCTTGAATTAGTGTAGAATCGAATTAAATATGGAGAAAGAATTAGACTTCTCCATAGACTTCTCCATAGAGTCTTGGGAAAAAAGACCTGATGAAAATGAGAAGAAGGAACAGTACCGGCGAATTACTCGAATAGCACAGGAGTTGAACGCTATATGTGCATATTTAAAGAAAAGTATACCCTTCCGGCCAGAAGGCCTACTAAAGGAATGGGTGCATCCAAAATCAAGGATGATAATATAACTGCAGATCTGGAACAGATGACCCAAATGTGCGAAACCATTGTAAAGGAAGTGGATGGATTCAAGCGGAATTATCTGGAGTTCTATTGCCCGATCTACGCCAAGAATATGAGAATTTATGATTTCGCATTGGAGAAAATATACCATGAAGCCGATTATGTAATTGAGAGATGCGACAACGTGAAAAATGAATTGCCCAAAATGTCAAAAGAGAAAGCTCAATCCGAAATGGAATATTTGAAGGTAATATATATGGAAATCAGAAAGTTGATTCCCAAAAATTCAAATGTGGAGTTTTCTGAAGATATGTTCTTTAAATTGAATCGTATGGAGGACATATACTTTGATGTAAAGGAGGAGCTGTGTAATAAGCTGGAATCCTCCAATGATATTTTGGTGCCCTGGGCAAGCTCTCACCTTGGAGGGACAATGCATTTAAGCAGAAGACCACTGAAGAAGACACATGAGTTAGAAACAGATGACTGCAAAAAGCCGAAGCAAGAAGAAATGCTAGAGATTAGCGTAGCAGAATCAATGGACCAGTTTAAGATTAATCATGATAACGGAACAGACCTTGGAAAACAGGAACAAGAATTAGATCTGAATGAAGAAGAGAATGGTGATGTTGTCCCCATGGATGTGGAAGCCAAGGAAGAAGTGACGTTTGGGGTTACAAACGAATGCAGTTTTAGAAAACCAGTCAAGCCATTTCATATTGGAGGAATGTTGACGTATAGGAAAAAATACAAGCAAGTTATACTACAGGTGTATAATCGCGAGAAGAAATCTCTGGTCAATGAAGAGTGGAGGGAGAAATCGCCACAGAGAAATGGTGTTGCCTGGACGATGAAAGCAGTAGACAAACCACCACTCACCTATAACGGATTATTGACTACGCTCTAAAATTAACAAAATGGCGGACAGAGAAACGTGTAAAAATTTGGAATCGATTGGGTTATTAGTTTTTGGGTTATCGTGCCCCCATTCGCAAAAGAGAAAAACGCGTTTAAAGTTTGGGAAGCCCTTTAGCCGTCACTTGATGCTGACACTATAAATCGGCTATATCTTCAAGAGTTCTTGAGATTTTCACTTGACATTTTGTAGAGACATTCTTGAATTAGTGTAGAATCGAATTAAATAAAAAAAATAAGATGGAGAAAGAATTAGACTTCTCCATAGACTTCTCCATAGAGTCTTGGGAAAAAAAAGACCTGATGAAAATGAGAAGAAGGAACAGTACCGGCGAATTACTCGAATAGCACAGGAGTTGAACGCTATATGTGCATATTTAAAGAAAAGAATACCCTTCCGGCCAGAAGGCCTACTAAAGGAATGGGTGCATCCAAAATCAAGGATGATAATATAACTGCAGATCTGGAACAGATGACCCAAATGTGCGAAACCATTGTAAAGGAAGTGGATGGATTCAAGCGGAATTATCTGGAGTTTTATTGCCCGATCTACGCCAAGAACATGAGAATTTATGATTTCGCATTGGAGAAAATATACCATGAAGCCGATTATGTAATTGAGAGATGTGACAACGTGAAAAATGAATTGCCCAAAATGTCAAAAGAGAAAGCTCAATCCGAAATGGAATATTTGAAGGTAATATATATGGAAATCAGAAAGTTGATTCCCAAAAATTCAAATGTGGAGTTTTCTGAAGATATGTTCTTTAAATTGAATCGTATGGAGGACATATACTTTGATGTAAAGGAGGAGCTGTGTAATAAGCTGGAATCCTCCAATGATATTTTGGTGCCCTGGGCAAGCTCTCACCTTGGAGGGACAATGCATTTAAGCAGAAGACCACTGAAGAAGACACATGAGTTAGAAACAGATGCCTGCAAAAAGCCGAAGCAAGAAGAAATGCTAGAGATTAGCGTAGCAGAATCGATGGACCAGTTTAAGATTAATCATGATAACGGAACAGACCTTGGAAACCAGGAACAAGAATTAGATCTGAATGAAGAAGAGAATGGTGATGTTGTCCCCATGGATGTGGAAGCCAAGGAAGAAGTGACGTTTGGGGTTACAAACGAATGCAGTTTTAGAAAACCAGTCAAGCCATTTCATATTGGAGGAATGTTGACGTATAGGAAAAAATACAAGCAAGTTATACTACAGGTGTATAATCGCGAGAAGAAATCTCTGGTCAATGAAGAGTGGAGGGAGAAATCGCCACAGAGAAATGGTGTTGCCTGGACGATGAAAGCAGTAGACAAACCACCACTCACCAATAACGGTCGGGAGCATCGGGAGATGAGCTGCGGCTGTCTGTATATTTTTATACCCTCCACCATAGTATGGAGGGTATACTAATTTTGTCATTCCCCTTGTAACTCATCGAAATATTCATTTCCGACCCTATAAAGTCTGTCCGTCCGTCTGTTGTAATCACGCTATCTTCTGAAGGAATTGAGATAGGGTGCTGAAATTTTGCATAGGTTGTCTGTGTTGGACGTACTTGAGCGCGTTTTTCAACAGAATTCGCTGCAATTTGGTATATTGTAGTCGTATGTGGTAACCAATTACCCTACCAAAAATTAATAATATTCGCCCCTTTTTTTGGCATAGCCCCCATATAACCGCCCTTTTTATATTAAAAAAGTTATCTGATTAGTTCCACGTTTTGAGTTTGGTTCTAAGACTATGTTGTAATCATTTCACCTGTGGAGGATATCGAGATAAAAACTAGAAGTTTAGGTTCGATAATGAACTATATATGAACTATAGCCCGGATTTAGGTCTAGGCCTAGCCCCTGTGTTGGATGTACCAGAAGGAGTGGACCGATATTCCCCATCTTCGAACTTGAACTAAGTTTGGAAGAAATAATAAGATAGGCAAAGTTTGGATGAAATCAAAATTTTTTGAAACGGATTTGGTCCAAAGAAATATGGCTCTGGAACCAATATTTCGATGAGGCACATTTTCACTGTATGAAAGTGTATACACCCTTGTTAACCATAAGGCTGAGGGTATAAATATCCATTAAAAATTGCCTAAATTTATATTTGGTGTACATTATGGTTTACATAATCAGTTTGTAGAAAGGTTAATTTTCGTTCCCTATATTTTCATTCTCCATCCATTCTCTCTTCCACCATTCTCCATCTATGGTGGAGGGAATCCAAAGTTCGGCCCGGCCGAGCTTAACGCTTTTTCGCTTGTTTTTATTAATTTTAATCCGCCAGACCTAACATTTATGATGCTTTCTATTACTCAAAAAAACCACTTACTTTTTAATTTTAACTTCACTTGTTTTTAGTAAAAAATTGGTCTCTTCACAGTATCACATTTATTTAACTTTTACTTGTTAGCTTTTCTTTGAGCGATATTATTGCCAAACGGGATGATTTCCCATGATTCTCCCTCTTTATAGTCGGGGCCATTTTCTTCCACAAATTTCTATTTATGTTTAATAATTTATCATATCCTTGGACAATTAAGTATCGTGTGATCTCACATTATTACTTTTGACATTTCATTTGATGTCAACTCACCCTTACTATGACAACCTATCCGAAGCCATCAAAACATATTATTCTTTTTTTTAGGGAGTATTATTCCTTGTTTTTTTTTTATTTATTGTGCTGAAAAAATAAAGATTCATTGCCGTATGTTGGCCTGGCATTTGCCCAACACTACCAACAGCTCAGCTAGTGAAACAAGCATTCCCGTGAACAACAAATTGCCCGAAAGAATGTTTGCAGTATGAGTGTGTGGCTACCTTTTTGTTTTACTTGTCGCTATTCGCAGCTTGATCATTCACAATAACACCACTAGTAAGTACCTCAGTAATGAATTTATTATTTTATAAATATATAAAATTAAAATTCATCGCTTCTATTTTAGGGGTTGGTGTCGGCTAAAGCATAATGTTTTGAGGATAATCTCCTCAATATTTTCTCATACTGTCCTGAGACCGACAGCTCATAATGGAATATCATAGGGTACTCACATTGGATGGCAGTCGTTTAGTGCCCTATTGATTATGGTTTACCCTCCCGCAACAACTAAGAACCCAAAAATCAATTATTTGCTCAACTAAAATTGAGTGAAAATTCAAATTATTCAATCAAATCAAGAGCAAAATGCTTAAAAATCGAAAAAACTCAGTGATGTGCCGTAAATACAACACTTTTTTTCCTATAAAGCAGCAACGAAAGATTTAAAATATCTTTTTTAGTATTCAGTGTTTTTCTTTACTATTTACAACTAATTTAGTCTCTGGTCGACGAACAATTCCTTGATAGACCTAAGTTAGCTAATTTGATTATTGTGTAGTTCTTCGTGTGGGCAATTCAGATAAATATTATGAGTCATAATATGTAAAATCTATTTATAAGACAGCGAGAGGAATCCAAAATGAGGAGCGACTACGATTTAGGATTTAAGCCAGCCTCCGTACGAATTAAACAAATTCTGTCCTATGGTAAACACGACAACCAAAAAACGATAAGGAGCAGCCAAAATAAAACAGAGCACAAGGGAGAAATGACTTCTAAGAAACTGGTTTGAGTGAAAAGCAGACGAAGACATATACAAACCCTTTATCGAAGGGCTCGATTAACTATTTTGTTTTTTTTTTTTTTGAGAAAGAGCAACCCAGAAATCTCAGGAAGATTAAACAATAACAAAACGCGTAACTTTAGAGATCCAAATACCGATAAGAAGGCTACGAGGCTGATATCCACCTTGAATGGAAATTGCGTGAACGAATTCTGCAAGAATACAAACAAGTTGGCATGAAAGCGGTAAGATAGTTGATTTACGTACAATGTATGACAGCGTTAGATACTGAAAGCTTTGGTGAGGATTGAACTGTTCGAATGCAAAAAAGTGTTACCATATACGACTACAAAATACCAAATTCCAACGCATTCGGTAGAAAAATGCGCTCAAGAACCCCAAAATACATAAAATAGGGTGTACCCTTATGTGGGGGCTATCTGAAAAAAATTGACCTATATTTATTATTTTTTGTGGAGATTTGGTACCTAATAAGAAATCAATATATCAAATTACAGCAAATTCGGTGGAAAAGTACGATCAAAACCCCCAAAATACTGAATTATGAGGTACCGTTATATGGGTGCTACCAGATAACCCAATAAGAACTCAATGTACAAAATTTCAGCGTATTCGGTTGAAACCGCGCTCAAGAACCCCAAAATACCGAAAATTGGGGGGTACTGTTATATGGGAGATATGCCTAAAGGTGGACCGATATATCCCATCATCGAACTTGACCTGCCTGCAGACAAAAGACAAACCTATGCAAAATTTCAGCTTCCTATCTCAATTCCTGCAGAAGATAGCGTGATTACAACAGACGGACGGACGGACATGGCTTATAATATATAGTACCCAATAAGAATTCAATGTACAAAATTTCAGCGTATTCGGTTGAAAAACGCTCTCAAAAACCCCAAAATACCGAAAATTGGGGGATACTGTTATATGGGAGCTATGCATAAAGATGGACCGATATATCCCATCATCGAACTTGACCTGCCTGCTGACAAAAGACAAACCTATGCAAAATTTCAGCTCCCTATCTCAATTCTTTCAGAAGATAGGGTGATTACAACAGACGGACGGACATGGCTAGATCGTCATATAATTTTACCCTGATCAAGAATATATATACTATAGGGTCGGAAATGAATATTTCGATAAGTTACAAACGGAATGACAAAATGATATACCCTCCATACTATGGTGGAGGGTATAAAAAGACTGATCTAGCACGAAAATCTAGGTGAGCGAGAATTAGGAAAATTAAGTGAATTTTGACCGGACGCAACGACAATAATTCCTCCCAAAGGATATCTCCGACGGCGAAGGATGCATCAATTTGGGAATATAAAAAGTTGGAGTAGAGTTCTGTCCTACAAATGGCCTATAGATATAAATCTGCTCCTATTAAAATGTCTACTGGACGACAGTCAAACAAATTTTTATCGGCCAAACGAAGATTTGACATGTTGGCGCCAAGTTCCCTGCTGATGGAGAACGAAGGAAGATTGCCTGAAATAGTAGGAACTACCAATGCTGTCATTTCCATAAAAAGCGTAGTGTAAGGGGGGAACCTACACACAGCGAACACAATTATCGTTATTGAAACAGATTGGTTTACGCCGGAAATAGTGGGTTGAGTTGAAGTTGTGACCATACAAAGTCGCAGTTGTATCCTTTCTGTTATAAAGGATGCTTCAGAAGCAGTATCTATTAAAGCACGTGTTGGATACGAAATACCCTGGTGAGCAATATTCACCATGGCTTTGTCCAAAAGAACAGTTTTGTTTTGTGAAGTATGGAATACTTGTCTAGTTAAAGCGTTAGACGTTTAACCTGTGATGTGGGAGATGGAGCGGCATTTGTGAAATGCGTCCTAACTTTTTTCTTTTCAATTTTTTTATTGGAATCTATTCCCTTCACATCTTTAAGGCAAGTAAGCGTTTGGATTCTTTCGGTTAGAAAGAGATCCAGATCTTTCCAAGAGGACAAAGCTGATTTATTTTTTATATCTTGTTCCCACAGCGTAAATGTATTTTTGGGATGTCTTTGCAAACAAAGGAATAATAAAATCGGGTCCTAATTGTCAGTGGGAAGTAGATCAATCTCCTACAATCCCCGACAATCCGAAGTAGGCGAATGAGTCTCCTGGAAAATATGCAGAGAATATTTCCCCATTGGGCTCCGAAGAGTGGCCAATTAAAGTTGTTAATTGTAATGCTGTAGAAGGGGAAACAGTGTATCGACCATATACATTACCGTAAGCTATGTATCGAACTTATACATTGCCGTCCATCTTGTCGCGCTAGCTGCGTGGCAACCGATAATAAATTAGTACGCGACTTACACTAGGGTTAGTAATTGCATTGTGAATTAAATGCATCGATAGGTATAGTAGTTCAGTTTTATTGAGCAGGAGCGGATATAATTCAGTTTGAGATTATTTATTTTTCGACTATTTTGTGAAAAATAAGTAATTCTTTACTACTATTTACTTTACTATTTACAACTAATTTAGTCTCTGGTCGACGAACAATTCATTGTTGGACCTAAGTTACACGAGATTGCAAGCAATTGCTCATAACGGAGCACAAAGAGATAGCTAATTTGATTATTGTGTAGTTCTTCGTTTGGGCAATTCAGGTAAATAATATGAGTCGTAATATTTAAAGTCTATTGATAAGACAGTGAGAGAAATCCAAAATGAGGAGCGACTACGATAGATGACCCGGTGTACATGAGACAGCAAACAAATGGATCTAGGATTTAAGCTAGCCTCAGTACGACTTAAACAAATCCTGTCCTATGGTAAATACGACAACCAAAAAACGGTCAAAATAAAGAAGAACAGAAGAGAGGAATGTCTTCTAAAAAACGCATTGACTGTAAGGGGGGAACCTACACACAGCGAACACAATTATCGTTATTGAAACAGATTGGTTTACGCCGGAAATAGTGGGTTGAGTTGAAGTTGTGACCATACAAAGTCGCAGTTGTATCCTTTCTGTTATAAAGGATGCTTCAGAAGCAGTATCTATTAAAGCACGTGTTGGATACGAAATACCCTGGTGAGCAATATTCACCATGGCTTTGTCCAAAAGAACAGTTTTGTTTTGTCAAGTATGGAATACTTGTCTAGTTAAAGCGTTAGACTTTTAACCTGTGATGTGCGAGATGGAGCGGCATTTGTGAAATGCGTCCTAACTTTTTTCTTTTTCAATTTTTTTTATTGGAATCTATTCCCTTCACATCTTTAAGGCAAGTAAGCGTTTGGATTCTTTCGGTTAGAAAGAGATCCAGATCTTTCCAAGAGAACAAAGCAGATTTATTTTTTATATTTTGTTCCCACAGCGTAAATGTATTTTTGGGATGTCTTTGCAAACAAAGGAATAATAAAATCGGGTCCCAATTGTCAGTAGGAACATCGTAAATGGCCATGGCAGAAACACACCCATTAATACCTCTTTGTACATTTTTTAATGCAGCGCTTCATTTAAAACTTTCTATGCCAAACTGAAACTTCTATGAGTTAATGGGAATTTTGATACTATATCTCGAGCATCACCACTAGTTTTTTTGATTAAATGACATAATTGTTTTATGTCACTAAGTCGAGAATTATTTTTATACACAGCCGAAAAGAAATCCCGGAAGGTTGGCCATGTAAGAATGTATTATTTATATACACAGCCGAAAAGAAATCCCGGAAGGTTGGCCATGTAAGAATGTAACCATTGAACACATCAATATCACAAGGAGGAAGATTGATGCTATGTGCTAAACTATCATTAAGAGATATATGAGTAACATCAGCAAGATTAACTGTTTGGTGCAAAACACCGGAAACCGAAGCGGTTTCCTCATCTTGAGGCAAGGTCACTCGTGAAGTGACCGGTGGATTACTAACTTTAGTTGGAGTTTTAGGTGTTGGACGAAGTAGATCAATCTCCTACAATCCCCGACAATCCGAAGTAGGCGAATGAGTCTCCTGGAAAATATGCAGAGAATATTTCCCCATTGGGCTCCGAAGAGCGGCCAATTAAAGTTGTTAATTCTAATGCTGTAGAAGGGGAAACAGTGTATCGACCATATACATTACCGTAAGCTATGTATCGAACTTATACATTGCCGTCCATCTTGTCGCGCTAGCTGCGTGGCAACCGATAATAAATTAGTACGCGACTTACACTAGGGTTAGTAATTGCATTGTGAATTAAATGCATCGATAGGTATAGTAGTTCAGTTTTATTGAGCAGGAGCGGATATAATTCAGTTTGAGATTATTTATTTTTCGACTATTTTGTGAAAAATAAGTAATTCTTTACTACTATTTACTTTACTATTTACAACTAATATAGTCTCTGGTCGACGAACAATTGATTGTTGGACCTAAGTTACACGAGATTGCAAGCAATTGCTCATAACAGAGCACAAAGAGATAGCTAATTTGATTATTGTGTAGTTCTTCGTTTGGGCAATTCAGGTAAATAATATGAGTCGTAATATTTAAAGTCTGTGAGAGAAATCCAAAATGAGGAGCGACTACGATAGATGACCCGGTGTACATGAGACAGCAAACAAATGGATCTAGGATTTAAGCTAGCCTCAGTACGACTTAAACAAATCCTGTCATATGGTAAATACGACAACCAAAAAACGGTCAAAATAAAGAAGAACAGAAGAGAGGAATGACTTCTAAAAAAACGCATTGACTGAAAAGCAGACGAAGACATATACAAACCCTTTATCGAAGGGATCGATTAAAAATTTTTTTTTTCTAAAAAGAACAACCAGGAAATCTCAGGAAGATTAAACAATAACAAAACGCGTAATTTTAGAGAACCAAATACCGATAAGAAGGCTACGAGGCTGATTTCCACTAAGACTAAGTTTGGAAGAAATAATAAGATAGGCAAAGTTTGGATGAAACCAAAATTTTTTGAAATGGTTTTGGTCCAAAGAAATATTGGTCTGGAACCAATATTTCGATGAAACACATTTTCACTGTATGAAAGTGTATACAACCTTGTTATCCACAAGACTGAGGGTATAAATATCCATTAAATTTATATTTGGTGTACATTATGTTTTACATAATCAGATTGTAGAAAGGTCACTCTTCGTTCCATATATTTTCATTTCAAGTACCTGTCTTATATACCCTCCACCATTCTCCATCTATGGTGGAGGGTATCCAAAGTTGGGCCCGGCCGAACTTAAAGCTTTTTCGCTTATTTTATATAAAAAGCAGCAGTTAGTTATTTTTATACCCCCCACCATAGTATGGAGGGTATATTAATTTTGTCATTTCGTTTGTAACTCATCGAAATATTCATTTATATTTGATGCACATTATGGTTTACATAATCAGTTTGTAAAAAGGTCACTTTTCGTTCCCTATAATTTCATTTCAAGTACCTGTCATATATAACTTCCACAATTCTCCATCTATGGTGGAGGATATCTAAAGTTCGGCCCGGCCGAACTTAACGCTTTTTCGCTTGTTTTATATAGAAAGCAGCATTTAGTTATTTTTATACCCTCCACCATAGTATTCCGTTTGTAACTCATCGAAATATTCATTTCCGAACCTATAAAGTATATATATTCTTGATCAGGGTAAAATTCTAAGACGATCTAGCCATGTCCGTCCGTCTGTTGTAATCACGCTATCTTCTGAAGGAATTGAGAGAGGGTGCTGAAATTTAGCATAGGGTTGTCTTTTGTCTGCAGGCAGGTCAAGTGCGAAGATGGGATATATCGGTCCACGTTTAGGTATAGCTCCCATATAAGGTACCCCACAATTTTCGGTATTTTTGCGTTCTTGAGCGCGTTTTCAACCGTATATGCTGAAATTTGGTATTTTGGGTTCTTATTGGGTACTAAATGTCTCCACAAAAATTATAGATATAGGTCCACTTTTTCTGGTAGCCCCCATATAACGGTACCTCCCAAATTTCAGTATTTTGGGGGTTTTGATTGTATTTTCTCACCGAATTGGCTGTAATTTCGTATTTTGAGTTCCTACCAAATCTCTCCACAAAAAATTATAATAATAGGTCTATTTTTTGGATAGCCCCCATATAAGGGTACTCCCAATTTTCGGTTTTTTTGGGTTCTTGAGCTCGTTTTGTAAGCGAATTCGCTGCAATTTGGTATTTTGTAGTCGTATATGGTAACAAATCTCCATACCAAAAAAGTTTAATATTCGCCCCCTTTTTGGGGTCGTCCCCATATAACCCTCTTGTTTGTATTAAACTAGTTATATGATTTGTTTCGTGTTTGGGTTAGGTTCTAAGACTCTGTTGTAATCATTTCATCTGTGGAAGATACGAAGAAAACACTAAAACATAAGGTTCGATAATTTACCTTATTTATATTCATATATATGAACTGTATATATGAGGTACCAGAGGGAGTGGACCGATATTCCCCATGTTCGAACTTGAGGTAATTTTATAAGAAATAATAAGATGGGCAAAGTGTTAATTTAATTTCATCTTTATTTACTTTGTATTTGAAATCAAAATGTTTTGAAACAAATTTGGTCCAAAGAGACATGGGGTCTGGGGCAAATATTTAGAACCATAATCGGCTTGTAGGAATGTTGGTGTAGGTATACATTTTGTATGTACCCTTACATTTTGTATGCACCCTTATTAGCCATAAGGCTGAGGATATAAATATCCATTAAAAATTGCTGAATTTATTTGGTGTTCATTATGGTTTACCTAATCAGTTTGTAGAAAGGTAACTTTTCGTTCCCTATATTATCATTTCAAGTACCTGTCATATATAGGGTATCCAAAGTTCGGCCCGGCCGAACTTAACGCTTTTTCACTTGTTCTTTTTAATTAGTTTTATTTCATTTGTTGCAAATTTAAAGGTAAGTAATATTTTATATATTCACAGGTAAGTATAAGGTTTTTTGAGTTCAGGTATGTACAAAATTAAATATATTTACACGTAAGTATAAGGTTTGTCTTCAAGGTATGTAAAAAGAGTAGATACAAAGTAAGTAAACTTTTTTATATTCACAGGTAAGTACAATGTTTTATGAATTTTAACTTTTTTACTATTTAAACTTTATAATTTAGGCGACTTCACTTTCAACACGGAGGAAGTATAGCAACGATCGCTTTTTACATTCAAACTTCGAATGAATTCTTCTTTTTTGTCAACGTCACAGCTAGCCTGTTTGTAACTGTGACGTTGCCAGTGCTGAATGGAATTAGACATAAAAGAAGAAAAACAAAACAGCAACACACATTGCATTTTTAATTCATGTGTGTGTGTTTGTTTTCGCATCTAACGCATCCCGCTATGTTACAGTGATGTGCTATTTAAATAGCACATACACTCTGGGTCAACATTTTAGCATACCGTATTGGTGTTTTGATACATTCATGCACATGCCTCCCCCGCCGTGATCTCTGTGAATGATAATGAAAAATATTTTTAGTTAGTTGGCATATTTCGTATAGGGCCAGTTTTGTCTGGAACGCCTGGACATCGACAATTCCTGCAGAAGTACACCCAGATAGACGTATTGCTGAGTATGTGTCGGCGCCCAATTCTATATCTATCGGAATGTTGCTTCGAGGGTCAGCGAGAGCTTGTTGCGTGAAATAGGATGTAGGGTCTTCTAACAATGGGTCCGAGTAGGGTTCTGGTGCGTGAATGAGCACAAACCAAATCTTTGGGATGTAGAGTACCCAATCTTTGACATGGTTGCCGACTGACAGACAAGTGCCCTTACTGTCTTCCACGAATCTACACTTTCGGCTACAACACGCACCAGAGCAGTTGGAACGTACACTAGGTCCCAATCGGTGCTGGTTGCAATGAATTTTCCAACTGCGGAGCCCCAGGTAGTAACGTGTAGTGCCTGTAGTCGCACCTTCTACAACCAGTCAAGCTCGAACAATCTGTGGCTAAGTGACTCCTTGCCAGGCAGTTTCGACAGTTCTAGTGTCTTATACCGTTGATATGGAGTCTGTTCACGAAACCTGAGGCTTGTATTTATGGCATAGCCCACAGAAATATTCTCTCGCTGACCAGACCTGCTTCTGGATTTTTCCTGTCTTCTAGGTGGCTGCTGCTGCTCGTAGCGCCTGTTGTTGGGGGATCGCTCCTCTTCTTCCCAGTCCCGGTTAGGTAGATAGGCAGTCATATATGTAATTGAGGAGAAGGGAGTACAAGGTTTTTTATATAAGTCAGTCCAAAAATAATTTGACAATTTTTGTTATGGAAGTTCTTATATCTACAACTCTTATGTTTTGATCCACTCCTTAGTTTGTTTTTTTATTCGTTCTTATCTCCTTCCTTTAGATTGTCTTGTTGATATTTCCATTTATATCTTCTATGTAATTCATTTTTCCATCTATGGCAAAAGTGTTGTGAAATCATTTTAAGCCGTTTCCAGCATGCGAAATCTCTGTGTTCGAAATATGTGGTTCGGCTGGTGGTAGCAAAGACGTACCAATGAGAAAGTGAGCTGGGGTTACTGGAGCTATTTCACTTGGGTCGTCACTGTCAGGATTGAAGGGTCTTCTATTGAGGAAAGCCTCTATGCGAGCTAATATTGTACTAGATTCTTTAAAGGTGAAATTAAGTTTTGGAATGCTTTTTCGTAAATGAATCTTTCCCATATGAGGAGCACTGGGAGGAATAAATTTCCATTCTAGATTTTGATGTGCATTTTGATTAATGATTTGAGTGATAATTTGGAAAAGTAAGGCAATAGAATTGGATGTATTTCATTGTGTGTTAAAGCGGGTGATTTACAAGGCCACCATTTGCTCTAATTCGGCCATTCGAGTCAATAAACGGGTTCAGAGTCAGAAATGTGAAATAATTTTAAGCCGTTTCCAGCGATTGGCATGCGAAATCTCTGTGTTCGAAATATGTGGTTCGGCTGGTGGTAGCAAAGACGTACCAATGAGAAAATGAGCTGGGGTTACTGGAGCTATTTCACTTGGGTCGTCACTGTCAGGATTGAAGGGTCTTCTATTGAGGAAAGCCTCTATGCGAGCTAATATTGTACTAGATTCTTTAAAGGTGAAATTAAGTTTTGGAATGCTTTTTCGTAAATGAATCTTTCCCATATGATGAGCACTGGGAGGAATAAATTTCCATTCTAGATTTTGATGTGCATTTTGATTAATGATTTGAGTGATAATTTGGAAAAGTAAGGCAATAGAATTGGATGTATTTCATTGTGTGTTAAAGCGGGTGATTGTACAAGGCCACCATTTGCTCTAATTCGGCCATTCGAGTCAATAAACGGGTTCAGAGTCAGAAGGCAACTGTTCGGAGGAAGTTTTGATTTTCTCGGTAGTATTTTCGAACTAATATTTTTTAGTAACCATTACAATTAGCGTTTTAACTTGCTGCATTTCTTCAAATGTACTATCAGATGAAACCCTTAAGTGTCTTCTATTTACACCGGTGTTTCTCCAAAACTGCATGACATAAGCAATGCTCTAAATGCTCTCGACAAAATAGATAAATTTTTGAGTGGATAATTTTTTATAAGTTCTATCATAGCATGGTAAGAGTTAGAACTTTAACTGATATCATTTCTAGATTTGTATCTTCTGGTATATTATTCGATGGCCAATTATATTTTGAAAATTTCAACCAATGTGGTCCGTGCCACCATAAATTATTGGTTTGTAAATCGATTGGAGAACATCCTCTACTTGCTACATCAGCGGGATTGGCTTCAGAGTCAACATGACGCCATCTTTCAATGCCAGCATTTTCAGTAATTTCGGAAATTCTGTTTCCTACAGATGTGCTCCAATGACACGGAGGTTTTTTGAGTCAGGCTAAAACAATTGTAGAGTCAGTCGAATAATCCGTTTCGATATTTGTGATTAGAATATTGTTTTTAATAGATGAAGCCAATTTTGATAAAAGTGCAGCTCCGCAAAGTTCGAGTCGTGGCAACGAAATCTTTTTTTTATTGGTGCAACTCTGGTTTTTGCGGCTAGCAGAAATGTTTTCAACTTCATTACTGTTGTTACATAATATACATAGCCGCGCCGTATGCGCTTTCAGATGCATCACAGAATCCATGTATTTCAATCTGACTCTTTGGAATGTAATTTATCCACCTTGGAATATTTATAGCAATAATTGAATTTGATTTTTTAACGAAATGTTGCCAATTTATCGATGTTATAGAAGCAAGAGTGTCATCCCAATTTATTTTGTCTAATCATATCTGTTGCATGATTAATTTAGCTACAACGATTATTGGTGCTAACCACCCACACGGGTCGAATAATTTTGCTATGGTAGACAAAACTTCTCTTTTAGTGAAATTGAATTATTTTCTATCGAAGGGGATGTTAAAGAGAAACAATCTCCTGTTGTATGCCATCTATTACCTAGGGTCTTAGTAGAAGCATTTTCGGATAAATCCAGCCAATTTAATAGTAAAAGTTGATCTGTAGGCAAATCTTGAAATATTTTGGGCTCTTAATTGAAACCCAAAGCCAGCAATTAGTTCCTTTCGTGAGTCCATTGCTTCTTTTATCGATATAGATTTTGTAATATAATTTAGCAGCTTTAGGATATGTTTCTTTTATATCTTCAGCGAGTTGTAAAAGAGTTCGAAGGGCTTAGAAAGGTGCACAATTTACTCCAAATGTTACGCTAAAAGTTCATAATCTTCCACAGGGTCGTTTGAAGACATTCTGAATAATATTCTTTGGAATTTAGTTTCTATCTAAGAGAATCTGTCGGCACATTTGAGTTACATCAGCGTTGTAAACATATTTAAAGAATCTCGATTTTATTATTTGCAAATCAAGATCTAGCTGGACCAAATCAATATCTTGTAGTTAACCGATCTGGTTTAATGACTGCATGGTGTGGTAATTAGTAATTTGCGGTCTGATTTATTTCTTCTTGTGTTAGTTTTCTTATATGACCCAACTCTAAATATCGCTTTGTTATATGAGTGTTTTATATCAGGAATCTTTAATAGTTTTTCCCCATTCTATAAAACTGTGTGAGGGCAATATTTCGAGAATTTCCCAATTCTTCGCAATGTTTAAAGGGAGGATAACTATATATATCTGCCTTCTTTACTTCGTATTGTTGTTGTGTTATAGTTTTACTCACCGAATAAGTCATCTTCTAACCGCAAAAATCTTTTAAGGGACTCTTCCACCTCCCAAAAACATGTAATTATCTTTTCAATTGCAGTTGTGTTAAACAAGGAAATATTAGTTTGCTTTCGAGTACTTGCGGGTATTGGACCACCAATTATCCAACCAAATACTGTATTTTGTGCTACAAATGGACCAATAGATTTCATAGGAGTCCCGATTTTGAATATGAGAGGACCTATATCCATTCCTATGAGAATATCAACAGGTTGATTTATGTGGAAATTGGGATCTGCTAAATGGAGACCAATTATATTTGTGAGTTTATTATTTTTAATGTTTTGTGGAGGTAAATTAGACGAGAGGGACTTTAATTCTGGTGCCCATACATCTAATTCAAAGTTAGGGTCTAAACGAGATCGCAAAGTGGAGAAACAAACGATGTGTGACGCAATTCTTGAATTTTTCACAATTGATCTTATCCATGGTTAATTGTGTGTCTTGTATTTCTTAACAAATTTTTAAAATGACCAAAAAGAGTAGAAAATAACTCCGCAAGATTTCTAATGATTTTTCCCAACAATTTGTCAAATTTTCTAAAAATTTCCATTATTTCCATATTTGTATGTAGGTAAAGGGTCTCACATGTGGATATAAGAGTCTAAATATTTTGAATTTTTCACTATAGGATGCACGAGGGTCCAAAAATAGATCTTTACGTTTTGTGTCTCGCCGGTGGATTCCTCAAAATATTTGTCTTTATAAAATGTGTCAAATTATTTTTAATTTCGAACCAACGAAATGCAAGGGTCCGTAAAATATGTCTTCCCTCAACGTTTTTCCAGGTTTTTGATAAAAAAATTTCAGGTGGGTTGGGTTTGCTTACGTCCGTCCGCTTTCCTTTGTTTGAAGCTGTAGGTAGTTTATTGTTGTTCTACCGAACCGTGATCGCGTTTATTTGTTGCTGTTGTAGTTTGGTAGAAATTGTCTTGTTATGAAATGTCCAATATATATTTATTTTGTTAATTTATTTTTGTTTTGTTTATTAATTTCTATTGTATTTGTTGAAATTATTTATAATTTTGTGTTGAGTGTAATTTTGAATATTTATATTTTGCCAACATTTTTTTTCCAAACATTTTTTTCTTTTTACAAATTTTCAAAAATTTATTTGGATTTTGATTTTTATTTAATTAATTTGTTTCCAGAATTTTTTCCAGACTTGTTGTTTAATTTGTTTTCACAATTTTTTTCAAATTTATTTTTACACTGCTTTTGGTTCACTTTTCTTAATAATTTTATTCACAAATTTTTTCAGATGATTATTTTATTTTTTTTTTATTATCCTATATTTTTTAAATAATTTTTTGCAGTTCTTATTTTTCCAATTTATTATTTTTTTCAGAATTTTTGATTTTTTATATTTTTCAATATTTTCTAATTTTAATTATTTGTCACAAAAATTTTTTTGTTCCACAAAAATTTGTTTTTTTATTTCAAAAAATTTTCACAATTTTTGGGCAGATTTTTATAAAGGTTAAGTTTCTTCTTAACCAAGCACTTATCCGGCTCAAAGGATCAAAATGTTTGATACTTATCCTTTTTCACTTCACTTTCGACTGAAACCTTGACGTTTCTTTAAAGTATGTAATATTTTATATATTCACAGGTAAGTATAAGTTTTTTTAAGTTCAATTGGTATTACAGAAAAACATTTGTATGAGTACGTATCTTAAGCGGGAACAATGTTGATTACATCGTGCAGGAATTACCGAACATTTGTAGTTATCATTATATTAGGTGCTATGCCAAATTGATGACTGATAAGCTTTATTTCGAAACATTTTTGAATCAGAATATTTTTTACGGTGAAATAATCACAATAAAAATTTAGAACCAACCGCAAACCAAATCAGATAACTTTTTTAATATAAAACAACTTAAAAAGCGTAAAGTTCGACCGGTCCGAACTTTGGATACCCTCCACCATAGGTATACTGACAGCTACTTGAAATTAAAAGATAGGGAACTTACCACAAAGTGAACCTATAATTCTACTAACCGGTTTATGTAAACCATTGTTTACACAAAATACAAATGAATTAATGGAACCACCAAAGCGTGGAATGATACTAATAACGCATGATAGAATATACATTCCTCAAACAACTGCAATTTAGATTACAATGTAAGATTACATAGTGTAGGAATAAGCATTCTTTTGTTTTAGTATCGCTCGGTAAGATTTCACCTCGCTAATTCAAAACCACCATTAGTAAGTTGAACGGTAACCGCCAATTTTCGGTATTAGTATCTGTAAGACATAACACCCAGGTCAAATTTATTACTTTAGATAAATTACTTTATTTTAATTGCTACACATAAATAAAGTCATTGGTCCATATTGATGACTCATCCTTCTCTTTTCCTCTTGGTATTCATTTACGACCCTATAAAGTATATATATTCTTGATCAGGGTAAAATTCTAAGACGATCTAGCCATGTCCGTCCGTCCTTCTGTTGTAATCACGCTATTTTCTGAAGCAATTGAGATAGGGTGCTGAATTTTTGCATAGGGTTGTATTTTGTCTGCAGGCAGGTCAAATTCGAAGATGGGATATATCGGTCCACGTTTAGGCATAGCTCCCATATAAGGGTAACCGCCAAATTTCGGTATTTTGGGTTCTTGAGCACGTTTTTCAGCCGAATTCCTTGAAATTTGCTACATTGTGTTCTTATTGGGCATTTAATGTCTCCACAAAAATTATAAGTATAGGTCCACTTTTTCTGGGTTTTGATCGTATTTTTACATCGAATTGGCTGTATTTTGAGTTCTTTATAGGTACCAAATTTCTCCACAAAAAATTATGAATATAGGTCCATTTTTTCGGGTTGCCCCCATATAAGGGTACCCCCAATATTCGGTATTTTGGGGTTCTTGAGCGGGTTTTTCAATCGAATTAGCTGCAATTTGGTATTTTGTAGTCGTATATGGTAACAAATATCCCTACCAAAAATTATTTATATTCGCCCCCTTTTTGGGGTAGTCTCCATGTATATATAAAGTAAAGCTGATTTTTTATTTTAAAAAATTAGGGGAAATTACTTTTCCAACATTACATTTGGTTAATTAAGCTTTTATAATAAATATGCCTCTCCTTAATAATGAAAATTAACGATGTAAAACATTTGATTGTTGGCCCTTACCATATCCTGATCCTAAACTAATGGCAGCTGTTGGATTCTCTTATACTGGAGAGGGAGATGCAACCAAATGCTTTTTCTGTCATGTTGACATTATGAATTGGAAACAAGCTGATTGTCATATTGCAGAACATTTACGGTGGTCAAATAACTGGCCTTTGATGAGAAGATGTATTACAAACAATAAACCTATTAATTATGCTTACTAAAATAGGGGTAGATGTTTGCGGGGTGAAAAGCATTAACATATTTTCAACCATATATATTTTAATATTAAACTCTTAAAATAAAATTTTGAAAAAATGAACCAGAAGATTATTGTTTTTTCAGCTTTCTTTATTGTTACATCATCATATAATACATTATCAATATTAAGATCTTAGTCGTATTTTATTTTCTACATTTATGATTTTAGAATTGATATATGTTTGTAAAAATATTTTTTTCTTGCTTCTTTCGTTTTTTTTCTTTTTTTGTTATGTAATATGGCGTAATATTCGCGAACTAATGTTTATTATTCTGTTGATACTAAATCATGATTCTAACCACTTGAAACAATATATATCATTATTTGTAATATTTATAATTATTATTTACAAGCCTGTCTAACTTTCAGCTCATATGGAGTTGGTACATATTTCGTTCCTCCTATTGGAGCACATTTATTAATACTGTTTTTAAAACTATTAACTGACAAACTCTGAACATTTTCTTAAACTGCTCCTTTTTAAATTCCATCTATATCGTTGCCTCGTGCAATTTGATTCATTTTTGTATTATGGCAAAATGTTGTTGTAACAGTTTTATATATTGTAAGTACAATGGCTAGTTATGGGTTAAAGAAATATAGAATTTAAAAATTGACAAATATAAGAATATTATAAGAAAATTGATTGGCGGTACACATAGTGAAAGTGAATCTGGCAAAACCGAAATATGTATACTGGCATGATCCAAACGTATTAATTAAAATACTAATGTTGTTATTGGAGTTGCATCAATCACGAAATGATAAAATAGTTTCTATTATTGAAGAACTACGGGAAGCAGATATAATATATTAATTATGAATCTAATGCGTTTAGTCTTATCATTATATCATGACATGTAGAAGGTAGTCAATTTTAAATAATATGAAAAATAAATTATATTATATACATGTAACAAAATAAAAATATTTATTTTCTAAAGCTTTTAAATTTGTATGGGCAATTGTTTTTATAATTACACATGCTATGTATAAATATAATATGAATTAATATGAACTTGTAATCAATAAAATTCATATCACAATTTTTTATACACATTGTTCTCGAGATATGACTATATATTTTAAAACTTATATGTATATTAGGAAACTTTAAAATGTTACAGAAAATAAATTATTTTGTAGTTATTACAACCACGTGTAAATTTTGAAAGACGAATTATTAAAAATGGTATCATATGTCTAAATGTATAATTATGTCATGCCCTTGTATAATTATACCATATTCTGATACATACCCCTATTCTATTGCTATGAAATGATAATATATACAAAAGAAATAATACATACATGGAAAAAGTCAATATAATAAATACAAATTCGAATTAAAACATTTTTTACCAAACGTTTTTTTCTATGTTTAAAAATTAAAAATCAAATGAATACATAAACATATATTGTTACTTATTTCTATAAAAATGGAACTGATTTTTTTAAATTATGATTTAGTGTTCAATCTTAAGTTTTACAGTAAAGATGAATTTCTCAAATTTAAAACCATACAACTTCCTTGAAGCAAATCTTGAAAATGAAGACGAACGATTGAACACGTTTAATTCCTGACCCTTGATAACTGCGGAATCCAAAGAGCTGGCTTCGATTGGATTTTATTATACTGGGGAAAGAGATAGGGTAGTATGCTATTTTTTGGAGTTAAAATTTGCTGTTGGAAAGGCAGGACTTCCCCAGAAGGGGAACTAAACAAAGGTCCCTATTTGTTGCTTACTGTAAATATAACATTTATAACTTCTTTCAAAGATAGAAATATTCAAACGAAACATCTATTGTATCAAATTTTCATAACTGATTCAAGGTGTTGTATTACGATTCCTACTATTGGTGTAAAATACTATTCTCCTAGAAATACCTGTTTTATTTAGAAATTAATGTATGCATAAAAAAGGGTAAAAGTGCATATCATCACAAAATATCAGCATGACTATTAACATGTTACTTTAGTATTATTGTAAACAATACTTATTAAATATATTTAATAAATATACACAAAAATAACATTACAATTGCTTAATCAAATGCAAGCCAAAGGGTAAATGGGTAATTTATGATGCAACCAAAGGAAACTAAAACAAATTTATATTCAATATACTATAAATCACCATACCCAACCTAAACGAAACCCAACCCGAACCCAAATGAACCCAGTTTACCGTTATAACAACCAATCAGAACCCATTGAACCCAAACTACGTCATCTAGTTTTGAACATTTTACGATAGTAATACTAACTTTTAACTACTGATATTTTTTATATATTTCAGCTGACTTTTTATACATGTTTGATATATAAATTTATAAATAAAAAATCTTATTAATATTACTAGTTTTAAATTTTTTAAATTCTATATTTCTTTAACTCATAGCTAGTCATTGTACTTGCATAGGTATGGAAAAAGTCTTGTGTTTTAAATGCATTTTTATGTTTTTTGTAGTTTAGTGCTATTTTAACCCTAGTTAACATATACTATCATATTATGATCATACTTGTAGCAGACTCAAAAATCATTACTATATTTTGAACTGGACTTAAGTCCATTTTAGACTCTGATACAAATCTTGGTTTTCTAGAAAAGTTTTGAAAAAATATACTACATTCTATATTCTATCATGTTTAAGGATACAAAGCCACAAACAAAACAATACCAACTAACGTTATTTTGAAACAAATCAGCCCCAAACCATACCTTTCAATATATCAATATAAGAAAAAAATGCTTTAAACCACTTTAAAAACGATTAAAATATTATGTATTTAAATTGTCATAGTTGTTTGTTCTTTATGTTCCATGTTCAATAGACAGAATTGATGATTTAGAATTCTAAGGCAATATATATTGAGTTTATGCAATACTATAAAACTTTGTGTCAAGTGTATTTAAAAAATCTCAACTTAAACGTAATCAAACACTTATTTCGATTATTTTTCTTTTTGTGTTAACACAAATTAATCGAACCTACATAACTATATATACATACTATATTTCTAATCTTCAAATGTCCATATGGATTGTCCTTCATGTATGAATGGGTAACTTTCTCTATCCTCCTCATTCCCGATGTCCTCCTCATCGTCTAATTTTGTGGACTCCGTTTGCTGCGATTGCGTGTACTCATCGCTGCTGCTGCTCCCTCCTTCGAATCCATCTTCAACCTTAAATTATTAAATAATTTGTCATGGATTCCACCTTTCCTTGTTTCGCTCTCTTGAGTTGTTGTTCTTGTTCATAATTTTTTATTATTCTGTCGAATGCTTCTAAATGTTCGTTTTCCTCCTCAATGAAAACGTCCAAATATTGGTTGTTCAGCTCCATTTTCTTAACCATTTTGTTTTTTATACCCTTCACCACATTGTGGTACAGGGTATTATGTCTTTGTGCATATGTTTGTAACATGCAAAAGGAAACGAGATAGACACATTGTTCCTTTTGAGAATATGCATAGAATCACTTTCTAAGTCGATTTATGCATGTCCGTCCGTCTGTCTGTCCATGTTAAATTGTAAACAAAGTACAGGTCGCATTTATGATCCGATTTGGATGAAATTTGGCACAGCTCATTTGTTTGGGCCATGGACGAAATTGAAATTGGGAAAAATCGGTTCAGATTTAGATATAGCTCCCATATATATATATTTAACCGATTTAATGTAAACGGTCCAAAGTCTATATATCTTTCGATTTGCACGAAATTTGGTACAGCCTAATCATTTAGGTCTAGAATGATGTCTGCCAAGTTTCGTGAAAATCGGTCAAGATTTAGATATAGCTCCCATATATAGTATCGTCCGATTTCATGTAAATGGTGCTCCAAAGTCTTTATATTTCTTTCGATTTGAACGAAATTTGGCATAATGTATTGAATTAAGCCTAGAGTGATGTCTGCCAAGTTTCGAGAATATCGGTCCAGATTTAGGTATAGCTCCCATATATATTTTCGTCCGATTTCATGTAACGTACTGAATTGAGCCTAGAATAATGTGTGCCAAGTTTCGAGGAAATCGGTCTGGATTTAGATATAGCTCCCATATATAGTTTCGTCCGATTTCATGTAAATTGTGTACCAAAGTCCCTATATATCCTCCGATTTTCACGAAATTTGGCATAGCGTACTGAATTGAGTCTAGAATAATGTGTATTAAGTTTCGTGAAAATCGGTTCAGATTTAGATATAGCTCCCATATATAGTTTCGTCCGATTTAATGAAAGTGGTGTACTAAAGTGCCTGTATATCATTCGATTTGGATGAAATTTGGCTTAGCGTACTGAATTAAGTCTAGAATGATGTGTGTTAAGTTTCGTGAAAATCGGTTCAGATTTGGATATAGCTTCCATATATATTTTCGTCTGATAGAAGCATGGTTTCCTTTAAGAATATGCATACAATCAATTTCTGAGTCGCTTTATGTCCGTCTGTCTTTCCGTCCATGTAAAATTGTAAACAAGTTACAGGTCGCATTTATGATCCCAATCGAAAAGATTAGCGAATATCCGTGCAGGTATATTATCTACCTGCAAAGGATTATAACTAATCCATTATAGCTAATCTGTTATTGTTTACATACTAGTATAAAAATGGTCATTTTAATCACGTAAACAAGTAACAAATGTATAAATTTACCTGGTTGCACTCTCCATTAGATATTATTTATATGACGTTATTCGCAACTCACGCAATCAGTATTGTGTTTTAAATGCATTTTTATGTTTTTGTAGTTTAGTGCTATTTTAACTCTAGTTAACATATACTACCATATTATGATCATACTTGTAGCAGACTCAAAAATCTTTACTATATTTTGAACTGGACTTAAGTCCATTTTAGATTCTGATACAAATCTTGGTTTTCTAGAAAAGTTTTGAAAAAATATACTACATTCTATATTCTATCATGTTTAAGGATACAAAGCCACAAGCAAAACAATACCAACTAACGTTATTTTGAAACAAATCAGCCCCAAACCATACCTTTCAATATATCAATATAAGAAAAAAATGCTTTAAACCACTTTAAAAACGATTAAAATATTATGTATTTAAATTGTCATAGTTGTTTGTTCTTTATGTTCCATGTTCAATAGACAGAATTGATGATTTAGAATTCTAAGGCAATATATATTGAGTTTATGCACTACTATAAAACTTTGTATCAAGTGTATTTAAAAAAATCTCAACTTAAACGTAATCAAACACTTATTTCGATTATTTTTCTTTTTTGTTAACACAAATTAATCGAACCTACATAACTATATATACATACTATATTTCTAATCTTCAAATGTCCATATGGATTGTCCTTCATGTATGAATGGGTAACTTTCTCTATCCTCCTCATTCCCGATGTCCTCCTCATCGTCTAATTTTGTGGACTCCGTTTGCTGCGATTGCGTGTACTCATCGCTGCTGCTGCTCCCTCCTTCGAATCCATCTTCAACCTTAAAGTATTAAATAATTTGTCATGGATTCCACCTTTCCTTGTTTCGCTCTCTTGAGTTGTTGTTCTTGTTCATAATTTTTTATTATTCTGTCGAATGCTTCTAAATGTTTGGTTCCTTTTGAGAATATGCATAGAATCACTTTCTAAGTCGAATGATGTCCATTTTCTTAACCATTTTTTTTTTATACCCTTCACCACACTGTGGTACAGGGTATTATTGTTGCAAAGGAAACGAGATTTGTGCTGCCAAGTTTCGTGAAAATCGGTCAAGATTTAGATATAGCTCCCATATATAGTATCGTCCGATTTCATGTAAATGGTGCCCCAAAGTCTATATATTTCTTTCGATTTGAACGAAATTTGGCATAATGTATTGAATTAAGCCTATAGTGATGTCTGCCAAGTTTCGAGAATATCGGTCCAGATTTAGATATAGCTCCCATATATAGTTTCGTCCGATTTCATGTAAATGGTGCCCCAAAGTCCCTATTTATATTTCGATTTGCACGACATTTGGCATAACGTACAGAATTGAGCGTAGAATGATGCCTGCCAAGTTTGGTGAAAATCGGTCCAGATTTAGATATAGCTCCCATATATAGTTTGGTCCGATTTCATGTAAATGGTGCACCAAAGTCGCTATATATCTTTCGATTTGCAGGAAATTTGGCATAACGTACTGAATTGAGCCTAGGAGGAAATCGGTCTGGATTTAGATATAGCTCCCATATATAGTTTCGTCCGATTTCATGTAAATTGTGTACCAAAGTCCCTATATATCCTCCGATTTTCACGAAATTTGGCATAGCGTACTGAATTGAGTCTAGAATAATGTGTATTAAGTTTCGTGAAAATCGGTTCAGATTTAGATATAGCTCCCATATATAGTTTCGTCCGATTTAATGAAAGTGGTGTACTAAAGTGCCTGTATATCATTCGATTTGGATGAAATTTGGCTTAGCGTACTGAATTAAGTCTAGAATGATGTGTGTTAAGTTTCGTGAAAATCGGTTCAGATTTGGATATAGCTTCCATATATATTTTCGTCTGATAGAAGCATGGTTTCCTTTAAGAATATGCATACAATCAATTTCTGAGTCGCTTTATGTCCGTCTGTCTTTCCGTCCATGTAAAATTGTAAACAAGTTACAGGTCGCATTTATGATCCCAATCGAATGAAATTTGGCACAACTCATTTATTTAGCACATGATGTCAAATTTCAGTTTTATGATTGTTTCACAATGGATGCCAATGCAACACGTTACTTTTTATTACTTTTATGATACCAAAGTTACTGTGGTAATAAATGTTGTAAACAACACAGGTAGAAACATGTGGGTGTTGATTACCACATCTATTTACACCTTTTCTTAAATTGGGAATACCAGATTAATAAATAACAATAACAGATTAGCGAATATCCGTGCAGGTATATTATCTACCTGCAAAGGATTATAACTAATCCATTATAGCTAATCTGTTATTGTTTACATACTAGTATAAAAAGGTATTATCGGCGAAGGTACCTGCGAAATGGTCATTTTAATCACGTAAACAAGTAACAAATGTATAAATTTACCTGGTTGCACTCTCCATTAGATATTATTTATATGACGTTATTCGCAACTCACGCAATCAGTATTAATATACATTTCAAACGGTGAACACTAAAAATGCCAAGAACCCGGAAACAGAGTGCTGCCACACGCCGACGTGTTATTAGGAATATAATGCAAGAAGAGCGAGACTCGCTGAGGACTACGCAAAATAATCCTATTCGACGGTCATACGGGGCAGAATGGAGGAGACTACGTCGGCAAAGTCAGCAATTTAGAAATGCTGAGAGGCAACGTGATGCTGCTGCACATACTCATATGAGAGAGGATTCCGAATTTAGAATGGCTGAGAGGCAACGTGATGCTGTTGCCCACACAACTAGGAGAGAGCATTCTGAATTTAGAATGGCTGAGAGGCAACGTGATGCTGATGCCCACACAGCTAGGAGACAGGATTCAGATTTTAGAAGGTCTGAGAGGCAACGTGATGCTGTTGCACGTATGAATAGACGGGGTGATTCTGAATTCCGTGCCGCCGAACAAGAAAGGAACACTACCGAACATGCACACAGACGTCTGAATGAACTGTACCGCAGAGAGGAGCAAGAAAGGGATACAGCAGCGCATTCTCAACGACGACAGAATCCCATATATCATGATCAGGAACAACTGAGGAACACTACCGAACATGCTATTAGACGCCAGGATCCTATATATCATGAGGAGGAGCAACAAAGAAATACTGCGGAACATGCCAATAGACGTCGGGATCCAATCTATAACGAGGAAGAACAACGAAGGAACACAGCATCGCACTCTCAAAGACGGCAAAATCCCGAAACTCGTGTGACAGAGCGTTTACGAAATACGCTGCAACGGCAACAAAGGCGAATCGTGCAGAGGAGCGAACAACAGGATTTGAACCGGTCAATTAGATCTAGAGTGGACTCCCATAGACGAAACCCCAGCAATAGGATTCGGGTCAACACGCAACAGGCGGAACGAAGCAGAAGGCGTAGAAATAGTATTTCTTATGAAGAAAGGCAAGAGGAGTCAGCGCGATTAATTACACGACGAAATCAACTGAAGTTCCAGCGATACAATGAAGTTATAAAACAAGGACCTACAAGGATATGTACATGCTGTGGCGGTTTATGGTTTCCTCACCAGGTGGAATCATTGCAAAAATCAGGTATGTCAAATTTAAATTTTATTAATGACGTATTTTATTTATTTATCTGGAAAAAAACCGAATATATGTCTATCAAACGGTTTAGATTTTCCAGACATTCCGAGTTCTCTAAAAGACTTAACGTCGGTAGAGGAACGATTGGTCACAGCTCGATTACCTTTCATGATAATCGTTGCGTTAGGTTTCGAAAGGCAAAGTGCTATTCGTGGCGCAGTAGTTAACGTACCGATATCTGTTAGTGAAACAGTAACGTCCCTTCCAAGGAACTTTGACCAAGCACAGGTGATTCAATTGCATCTTAAACGACGCATGGCATATCAGCATGATTACATGACTGAAACAATAAGACCAGCGAAGGTAATTGATGCGGCCAGATATTTGATTAACACCGAGTTGTATATCAAACATGGAATTTCAATTGACGAAAGTTGGTTTGAAGGATTTAATTCTTCACAGGTCGTGCCTTTTGTGGCCAATCATGAAGACCGGGAAGCAATTGACAATATTTTCCAAAACCAAGTATCGAATGAAGCCACTATGGATGATATTCCGCATACCGATGAATATGCAATAGAAAATCTCAATCCAGGTGGCCAACAAACAATGCTTGAGTGTAGAGCTGTTGAAAATGTACCTCACCAACGAGTTGTAATGGCTCCAGGTGAAGGACGCCGACCAATAGATATGATAATTGATGCTGATTCTGAAGAGTTAGCATTTGTATCTATCTATTGCGGCAAAAAACGTTCCTGTGCGGAATCGTATTCAAAAATTGTGCGCTCCGAGCTCCGACGTTATGACAGACGATGCTGTAGAGTGGATAAAATACTTTATAGTTACAAAAAGCTAGAGCTTTTAACTATTAAAAGTGCAATGTCAATCGCTCTGAGGAAACACACGCGATCTGGAAATGTTACTGCCAGAAAAGCATTGGATGATTCATATATGAATAGTCTAATCCAACACGATGACGGATATCGTATTCTTAAAGGTATAAGAACGTCACCAGCTCACTGGGAAGGTGAAAAGAAGAAAGCCGTTGCTATGATTAGACAATTTGGCCTTCCGACATTTTTCATAACTTTATCTGCAGCCGAAACTAAATGGTTGGAGCTTTTAGTTATCCTGTCGAAAACTGTGGACAACATCGATATTTCTGAAGATGATGCTTCAAATTTGTCCTTCTCAGAAAAAGCTCGATTGATTCGTAGTGATGCAATAACCTGCTCCCGATACTTCGATTTCCGTTTCCGGCAACTGTTTTCTCTATTTAAAATGAATGATGGGATTTTCGATGAACATTTTGTGGAGAAATACTATTGGAGAGTGGAATTCCAACAACGTGGATCACCTCACATACATGGCATGTACTGGCTAAAGGATGCTCCTAAAATAGACCTTACTAATTCATCTTCTTTTGCTTCTGTCATTAGTTTCATAGATAAATATATTTCTACTAATGGATCTGATGAACAGTTACAAGAATATATTGCTTATCAGCGTCACAACCACAATCGTTCTTGTACTAGAGAATATCGTGGTGAAAAGATTTGTCGTTATGGTATGCCATATCCGCCGCTACCAGCAACAGAAATTTTATTGCCGCTTCCTGAAAACTGTGAAAATATTCAGGAATTAAAAGAGAGCTATGATAGAATTCAAAGCATGTTAAATGCAAATTTGGATTCAGAACAAATCTCTCAATTAAACAATTTTGAAAATTTCTTGTCACATGAAAATATAAATCTAACGTATGAGAACTATTTATTAGCTCTTATATCGTCGCTAAAAAAACCTAAAATTTTCCTAAAAAGAAGGTTCGAAGATAAAATTAGAGCTGGCAATCATTCCATAAAGCAAAAGCTACAGCATATTGCCCATAAATTTATCTCTGGTACGGAAATATCAGCTCAAGAGGCCACATATTGCTGTTTAGGGATGCGGCTTTCAGAGAGTAGTAATGCCGAGGTTTATATAAATACTGGTCGACCAGAAGAGCGAGTATTTCTGTTGAGACCTCGAGAACAACTACAAAATTTGCCACCAGATTCATCAGACATTTATGCTGTTGGTATTTTGGAACATTATGTTCAAAGACCAGACGAACTAGAGCATATATGCTTGGCAGACTTCGCAGCAAATTATAAGTATTCAAAATCTCGAAGATCCAATAACAGGGAAGCAGATTACGAAGAGCAAGATCCTGAAGAAAATGCTGAGCAAATCTTACGCATATTTAAGTTAAAGGATAATAGTGGCTTTGTGCAGGAAAAAATTAAACCTCATGTTATTCGTTACCGGCGATATAATGTAATATAAACCTATTTTAGAGAACTCGTAATGCATGTTCCATCCTTGGAGAAATGAGGAACTTGATTTATTGCATAACGACAACGAAGCCACATGCATCGCTTTAAAAGAAATATATATCGAGAACTCGAAAATATTCTTCAGCGTCTACGAGATGAAGACAGCATTGAAGATGTCAACGAAGAAGCAGGTAATTTTGATGATGAATTCAGAGTTCTTGGAGTACCAGAAATACAAACGTTAATATATTAAATACGGAGGGTGATGGTACATCGGCTGAAACTTCTGAAACATCATTGCGTATTATTAAACTTCCTCCTTTGATTTCTGAGTCGGATCTCCTGAATATGGTTCGCACATTAAATACGAAACAGAAGCTCTACTTGACACATCTTTCCCACAATATAAAATGTTCATCCGTATTTTATGAATTTGTTAGTGGAGGTGCTGGCGTCGGAAAAAGTAGACTAATATCAGCTATTTATCAAACAGTAAATAGAAGGCTGAATAGTATACCAGGGTCTGACCCAACTTCAATTAAAGTGCTTTTAACAGCACCTACAGGAAAAGCAGCTTTTGGTATTATTATTTTCTCTTCCCGTCAATCAGTCAAGCTCTGAGTTGAGACCATTAGGTCCTGATGCTTTAAATTCAATGTATACTAAACTTATGAATTTAAAATTATTGATAATTGACGAAATATCGATGGTGGGAATAATGCTTTCATATCTTGATGCAAGAATGAAACAAATTTTCAAAAGCACTGAATATTTCGGCGGTGTATCCGTTCTTGTACTTGGGGACTTAAAACAGCTGTCACCCGTTGGCGATCGTTGGATATTTGCAGCACCAACGACTGATCCATATGCTGAAATATATGGAACTACAACGTGGGATAAATTCAAATATTTTGAACTTACTGAGATTATGCGACAAAGAGAAGATCAGTCGTTCGCTATTGCCTTAAATAATATGGCTTCAGGGCAAATGACAAATGATGATGTTTGTCTCTTACGAGAACGTATTGTATCTCCGTCTGCCGCACCTGATGAAGCGATTCATCTCTTTTGTTCTAATGACGAAGTAAATATTTACAATACATTGAAGCTGAATTCTATTCCTACAGAAGAGGTTGTATCAGTCGCATGTGATTTTGTCAAATCCACTGGCTTAACAGACGAAAATAGGAACCGGATCAAGGAATCTGTTAAAACGTTTAAAGTCTCTGAAACTCAAGGTTTACCATATCAGCTAATACTAAAAACTACAGCTAAATACATGGTAACAGTAAACATTGACACCAGTGATGGTCTGGTAAATGGAGCTACTGGTCAACTTATGGAAGTAAATTTCATCGGCTCAACGAGAAAGCCTTCTACTCTTTGGATCAAATTTCCTCAAGAAAATACAGGAGCCATCGCTCGTTCCAAAAGAAGGCATCCGTCTGAACAGTTATGGACTCCAATAGATATTTGTCTAAAAACGTTTCAATATAAACGTAATGAACACGTAAATATTGATCGTAAGCAGTTTCCTATTGTACCGGCAGAGGGCATAACTATTCATAAAAGCCAAGGAGCGACATATGAAAAAGTTGCAGTCCATTTGAAGTCTCGCATGAGTAGATCAGCGCTATATGAAGCTTGTAGTAGAGCGACTACTGCTGCTGGACTTTTTCTGTTGGGTTCGTTTGTACCACCAAAGCCATTTAAGGAAAATGATAATGTACAATTGGAAATGACTAACTTACGAACTAACAAGTGTCTTAAAACCCATTACGAGTTTATGCATGAGATTAATGCTTTGAAAATTTTATACCATAATGTTTAAAGCCTTCATGCTCATATTGAAGACATTCGGAAAGATTCGGTAATGTTAAAGGCTGATGTATTTTTTTTTTTTTTTTGAAACTTGGACGCTGCATAATGAAAACTATGAAATTCCAGGGTTCACAGTATTGCCAAGGATGAGATTGGATTCAACGGACCAAAGCTGTCGTAGATGTATACGGGGCTTAATTGTTTTTGTGAAAAATGAAATCTCTGAATTTACTCAGTATAAATACCAAAAAAAGGTCCATGTACATAATAAAACATTTGAATTTCTGGTGTTTCAAATTAGAGATATTCACATAATGGTCTTATATCGAAACAGCAATTATGGGGTGCATTCTCTTCATCTTGAACTACACTATGTTCTGGAAAACTACATAAATGCAAACTCTCAAAAGGTTGTTATTTTAGGAGATTTCAATATATGCCGACAAAGAACAAAATCGGAAACTGAAATACTCCTAAACAATAACAACCTTCTTTCTATTCTGAATACGCCAACAACGAAAGGTTTAACACAAATTGATTGGTGTTTCAGTAATATTGACGATAGCTTAATAAATGCTATAACATACGAAACTGTACATAGTTACCATGACGCGATATGTGTTAACATATCCAATTGAATTGTAATATTTTTCTCTTATTTTATTAATTATTAGTTAAGTAAATGCCATGACGTGATATGTATTCACATATTAAATTAACCTGTAACAAATTCTTAGTTTATAATATATGATTTTAGCAAGAAATAAAATGCAATTGTACATTTGATATATTGTTCGTATATCAAAATGAATACATATCAAAAGTGTTTTAAATTGTTAAATTATATTAACAGTTTTAAGACAATCCTATTTGCTTGAATTGATTGTTTTATTTACAATTATATTACAAGTAAAAATAAAACCAAAACATGTCGAAGGATAAGCTATTAAGCGTAGTAGCTTTATGTCATTCGACTGTTTACTCCTCCTTGGAATAAGCCTTGACGTGGCGGTGGAGCTAAGTACTTTCAAACTAGAAGGAAACTAATTATTCCATGTTTTTGTCTTCAATTCTTAACACCTGTTAAAAATTTAGTCAGGCAATGAAGATATATTAAATATGTTATTTCCACCATCTTTATATGATGGCTATATTAACAACTGAAACATGTTGAATGGCCGCTACTTTAGTAGTGTTTTATTATTCGACTGTTTTACTCCTCCAAGGAATAAGCCTTGACGTGGCGGTGGAGCTATGTACTTTCATAAAAGAAAGGAAACCAATTATTCCGTGTTTAGTGTTGTAGGTTATAATATAGTCGGCAACGCCAGATATTCAAGTCATCTTTTCCTTAAAAACGAGATTTGTTTGAGTTTATACAAATGTCCGATTTCATATCCCCAAAAGATGATACATTTATTCTATCTTCCGGAGCAGATTTTGTGTATATCCTAAGTGGTGAAGGGTATCATATAGTCGGCTCCGCCCGACTTTACTACTTTCCTTACTGGTTTAATTTCACTTAATGTAAAGATTTGACTGACTGATTGATAATGATCAATCATATAATGCTTCCCAAAATGTAGTATTTTCTATAAATTTAATTGCAACATGATTACACTGTGCGACACGAAAATTTTGGTGTTCTAATGTACAAATCCTATTTAGTTGGATTCCCTGGACCACGAAAATACCTTTGGTTTTTCTGGGTCACTTCGAAAATTAATTTTGTAACGGTAAATGTAGAGCAAAACTTTACTTTATAACGGATATATATTATTCTTTTTTTCTTTCGCAGAGTAGACTTTTTTCTTTCTTTATTCCACTTACCGTTATAAATCTAATTTTCGAAGTGACCCAGAAAAACCAAAGGTATTTTCGTGGTCCAGGGACTCCAACTAAACGGAAATGGTACATTAGAACCCCTGAAAAAAAATTATTATTGTTTTGTATCACAGTGTTATCATAGAACAAAGAGAAAGAAAGAGAAAGAGATTGTTAACATTTCACCTATTATATTTTCTCAATATGCATAAATGATATGAAAGAAATGAAATGCATTGACAACTATAAAAATAAATTAAACTTAAGAAAATTAAAATGTCATGAAATAGTGATCTTGAAAATATTGTTCTTGTATTCATGTTAGAAACAACAAAAATAACATGCATGCATTCAACTCAATAGTCAGAGTAAAACAACAAACTAACTTTTGTGCATCCAACACCTGATCAATATTTTCAAGAGACAGACGTACTTCAAATATTAGAAACATTAACGATATGTCAGATAATCAATGGTGGGACAGACGCATGGTCTTGGAAGAATCTAGAGACCGATGGGCGCCTCTCCAATCATAGAAACAAACACTTGCTGACAAGAGACTTAAGATTCAAATATGTTTCAATGGACAGACATTACATCATCGAAATATTAATTTCCGACCCTATAAAGTATATATATTCTTGATCAGGGTAAAATTCTAAGACGATCTAGCCATGTCCGTCCGTCTAATGTAATCACGCTATCTTCTGAAGGAATTGAGACAGGGTGCTCAAATTTTGCACAGGTTTGTCTTTTATCTGCAGGCAGGTCAAGTTTGACGATGGGATATATCGGTCCACGTGTGGAATAGCTCCCATGTAACAGTACCCTCGAATTTTCGGTATTTTGGGGTTCTTGAGCGCATTTTTCAACAGAATACGCTGAAATTTGGTACATTGAGTTCTTATTGGGTACTTAATGTCTCCACCAGAAATTATAAATATTGGTCCACTTTTTATAGTAGCCCCCATATAACGGTACATCCTAATTTTCAGTATTTTGGGGGGTTTGATCGTATTTTTCCACCGAATTGGCTGTAATTTAGTATTTTGAGTTCTTAATAAGTACCAAATCTCCACACCAAAAATTATAAATATAGGATAATTTTTTCGTAAAGCCCCCATATAATGGTACCCCCTAATTTTCGGTATTTTGGGATCTTGAGCGCGTTTTCAACCGAATTCGATGAAATTTGGTACATTGGGTTCTTATTTAGTGTCAAATATCTACAACAAAATTGTAAACATGGGTCCACTTTTTTTGATAGCCCCCATATAAGGGTACCCCCAATATTCGGTATTTCGAAGTTCTTGAGTGCGTTTTTCAAACGACTTCGCTGAAATTTGGTACTTCGAGTTGTTATTGGGTAGCAAATATCCCCACCAAACATTATAAATATACACCAATTTTTTCTGATAGCCTCTATATTCTTCAGCGCGTTTTTCTCGGTTGAAAAATTCGCTGTAATTTGGAATTTTGAGGTAGTATATGGTAACAAATCTCCCTACCAAAAATTAATATTTGCCCCATCTTTGGGGTAATCCCCATACAACCCCCTTTTTTTAAATAGTTATCTGATTTTTTCCGCGTTGTGTTCGAGAATGATGTATAATAAATGGGCCCCCAGTTACACCTATCCCTCATATTTTATACCTACCCATTTTCGGTATTTTTAATATTTAGCGTATTGGTACATTGGGTTTCTAATGGGTACTAAATGTCTCCACAAAAAATTATAAATATAGGTCCACTATTTCTGGTAGCCCCCATATAACGGTATCTCCCAATTTTCAGTGTTTTGGGGGTTTTTATCGTGTTTTTCCACCGAATTGGCTGTAATTTCGTATTTTGAGTTCCTAATAGGTACCAAATCTCTCCACAAAAAATTATAAGTCCATTTATGCGGATAGCCCCATATAAGGGTACCCCCAATTTACGGTATTTTGGGGTGCTTGAGCTCGTTTTTCAACCGAATTCGCTGCAATTCGGTATGTTGTAGTCGTATATGGTAACAAATCTCCCTACCAAAAAAGTTTAATATTCGCCCCTTTTTTGGGGTGGTTTTTTTTTGGTATTAAAATAGTTATATGATTTGTTCCGTGTTTTGGTTTGGTTGTAATCATTTCATCTGTGGAGGATACGAAAAAAAACTAGAACGTAAGGTTCGATAATTTACCTTATTTATGTTCACATATAATAACTGGATATATGAGTACCAGAGGGAGTGGACCGATTTTCCCCATGTTGGAACTTGAAGTAATTTTGGAAGAAATAATAAGATGGGCAAAATCTTAATTTTATTTCATCTTTATTTACTTTGTATTTGAAATAAAAATATTTTGAAACAAATTTGGTCCAAAGAAACATAGGGTCTGGGGCAAATGTTTAGAACCATAATCGGCTTGTATGAATGTTGGTATAGGTACACATTTTGGTATGTTTCCTATATTTTTATTTCAAGTACCTGTCAGTATGTTGAGCGTATTTAAAGTTCGGCCCGGTCGAACTTAACGCTTTTCACTTGTTTTTTTTTTGTTCCACAAAAATTTGTTTATTTATTTCGAAAAATTTTCACATATATACAATCCTCAATCAACTGCAATTTAGATTACAAAGATAGATTACATATTGTAGGAATAAGCATTCGTTTGTTTTCGTATCGCTTTTAACGATTTCTCCATTCTAATTCAAAACCACCGTTTGTAAGGGGAACGCGTCGAATAATATCTCGCTTCTCCTGTCGTTTTTTGTGTCAAATTGAAGAGTTTCTCAACATTGGTCAGTTTAGTATTTTGCATATATATCGCCAAAAATATTTATTTTCCCAATTTTATATTTTTTCCGAATTTTTGTTGCACAATAAATTAATTATTACTCTATTTTTCAATATTCTCTAATTTTAATTTTTTGTCATTGTTCCACAATTTTTTTTTAATTTATAAAAATTTTTTTTACTATTTTTGCATAAAGATTTTTGTAAAGGTTAAGTTGTTTCTTAACCAAGCACTTAACCGGCTCGAAGGACCAAAATGTTTGATACTTAGCCTTGTTCACTTCACGTTCCACTGAAACCTTGATTTTTCTTTTAAATTAGTTTTATTTCACTTTTTGCAAATTTAAAGGTAAGAAATATATTATATATTCACAGGTAAGTATAAGGGTTTTTGAATTCAATTGGTTTTACAGAAAAACATTAACATTGGTATTACAGAAAACATTTGTTTACCGAACATTTGTAATTATCATTATATTAGGTGCTATGCCAAATTGATGTCTGATATAGCTTTATTTCGAAAATAACATTTTTCAATCAGAATATTTTTTACTGTGAAATGATCACAATAAAGTTTTAGAACCAAACCCAAACCACACTAGATAACTTTTTTAATATAAAACAACTTAAAAAGACCAGAGGTATACAGACAGATACTTGAAAATAAAATATAAGGAACATACCACAAAGTGAACCTATAATTTTACTAATCGGTTTATGTAAACCATTGTGTACACAAAATACAAATGAGATAATGAAAACACCAAAGCGTGGACTGATACTAATAACGCATGGTAGAATATACAATCCTGAAATAACCGCAATTTAGATTACATAGTTAGATTACATTGTGTAAGTGGAACGTGTCTACTAACCTCTCTCGCTTCGCCTGTCGCCATTTGTGTCAAATGGAAGAGTTTCTCAACATAGCTCTGTTTAGTATTTTTGATACATATCGCTGAAAATAGATCTCGGAACGTGGCCCATTCAGTATATCCACCTTTGAATGTATCTGTGTCGCACGGCGCTAATCTGGACACGGACGTAAATTCGGGCGATATTTTTGACTCCTTTTTTATTTCCATTTGTTTATCCTTGATTGTCTGAACTTCGTCGTTTAGTGAACTTAGAGAAATTTATAACATTCCATGGCTTCTCTGTAACGGGTCCTGCGTTTTGTCTTGCCGATTGTGAATTCTCCGTCCTGTGGTACATGATCACGACACTCGAAATATGCCTTCTTGGCTTGGTCCCATAATGAGTCTAACTCCACTCTTATTATTTCCGTAAAATGCAAAAGATCTGTGACGCAATTGTCGAATTTTTCACATTTGATCTAATCCATGGTTAATTGCGTGTCTTTTATTTCTTAACAATTTTTTTAAATGACCAAGAAGAGTAGAAAATAACTCACAAAAATAGTCATTTGTTGGTTATGCCAATAATTAATTTTTTCTACAAAAGTTAAATTGCCAATTTCCAATTTCGGATTGGAAAATTTAGAAGTCTCGCTAATAAAATGAGCTTAGATTTTCCAAAGCCAAGTAATTTCGGGTCTGTAGAAGAGATTCCAACAAAAGAGCCAATATTTTTTTCTTAAATTCAGTATCAGTAAATACGAAGAAATTAGTAAATGTTTGTATCGATAAACAAACACTTGAGATCGCAAATATTTTTGGATTTTTCCGATCAATTTAGAGGAGAGTTTTGTGTCAAGTTTTATTAATGGGGATTTGATATTTTCAGAGTAATTTTGGGTCAACTAATAAATTGTTTCGAAAATTTTGTAAAATCTGTTAATTCGTACCAATTTTAGACAAAAATCAAATTACAGATTTATAAAATGTTTTGTCTATCCAAATTAAGACACCCTGCGCGAGGGAACAGAAATTTCCATAAAATATTCCAAGCAATATGGCGTTAATAAATGTGTGGTTTAAAAAATATGTTTGTAAGTATAATTTTCTAATTGTACAAAAAAAGTTTTTTTTCCAAATTTTCCAAAAATGTGTATATTTTTTCCAAAACCTTTTTTTACAAAAAATTTAAATGTTTTCAAAAAAAAAAAAATCATAATATTTTCCAAAAATGTGCAAGTATTGTCCAAAATTTTTCGAAATTTTTCAAAGTTGTTCCAAAAAATTTAAATGTATTTTTCCAATAAGTTTTATTATCTTTCCACAAGATTTCTAATACAATTTGTCAAATTTTTCCAAAAATTGCCATACAAAAATGGCGGATTGAGTCTTTTATAAATGCAATTTGTCTATTTTGTATGTACGTAAAGGGTCTCGCATGTGGATATAAGAGTCTAAATATTTTGAATTTTTCACATAGGATGCACGAGGGTCCAAGAATAGATTTTTCCCTTTTTGTGTCTCGCCAGTGGATTCCTCAAAATATTTGTCTTTATAAAAGGTGTCAAATTATTTTTAATTTCGAACCAACGAAATGCAAGGGTCCGTAAAATATGTCTTCTCTCAATGATTTTCCAGGTTTTTGATAAAAATTTTCAGGTGGGTACTCACTTTGAAGCTTTTGTATGGGGTTTAGGTTGTTGGGTTTGGTTACGTCCGTCCGCTTACCTTTTTTCCAGCTGTAGGTAGTTTATTGTTATTCTTCTGAACCGTGACGCGTTTATTTGTTGCTGTTGTAGTTTTGTAGAAATTGTCTTGTTATGTAATGTTCAATGCTCACTATATAATTATTTTGTTAATTTATTTATGTTTTGTATATTAATTTCTATTCACATTGTTTTCAATGCATTTGTTGCAATTATTCTATAAATTTTTAAATTTTATATTTTTACAAAAATTTTTTTCAAAAAAAAAAAAAAAAATTGTTTATTTTTAGAAATTTTCAAAAATTTATTTGGTTTTTTTATTTTTATTTAATTAAATTTGTTTCCACATATTTTCCCGACATGTTGTTTAATTTATTTTTACACTGTTTTTGGTCCAATTTAATTATTAATTTTATTCACAACTATTTTTTTAAATTGTCATTTTCAAAATATTTTCTATTAGTTAGAAATATCCTATTTTTTTTCAAACAATTTTTTGCAATTCCGTATTTTTCCAATTTATTATTTTTTTAGAATTTTTGTTGCAAAATAACTTGATTTTTTCTCTATTTTTCAATATTTTCTAATATTAATTTTTTTTGTCACTAAATTTATTTTTTTGTTACACTTTTTTATTTCAAAAAATTTGCACAATTTTTGCACAAAGATTTTTGTAAATGTTAAGTTTTTCTTAACCAAGCACTTATCCGGCTCGAAGGGCCAAAATGTTTGATACTTAGCATTTTTCACTTCCCTTTCCACTGAAACCTTCATTTTTCTTCTTAATTAGCTTTATTTCACTCTATGCAAACTTAAAGGTAAGAAATATTTTATATATTCACAAGTAAGTATACGGTTTTTTAAGTTCAATTGGTTACAGAAAAACATTAAAATTGGTTTTACAGAAAAACATTTGTATGAGTACGTCCCTTAATCGGGAACAATGTTGATTACATCGTGCAGGAATTACCGAACATTTGCAGTAATCATTATATTAAGTGCTATGCCAAATTAATGACTGATATAGCTTTATTTCGAAACTAACATTTTTGAATCAGGATATTTTTTACGGTGACATGATCACAATAAAGTTTTAGAAACGTAAAACAAATCAGATAATTTGTTTAATATAAAACAAGTTAAAGAGCGTTAAGTTTGGGCGGTATACCTTCCACCATAGGTATACTGACAGATACTTGAAATTACAATATAGGGAACATACCACAAAGTGAACCCATAATTCTACTAACCGGTTTATGTAAACCATTGTGTACACAAAATACCAATTAATTTATGAAAACACCAAATCGTGGACTGATACTAATAACGCATGGTAGAATATACAATCCTCAATCAACTGCAATTTAGATTACAAAGATAGATTACATATTGTAGGAATAAGCATTCGTTTGTTTTCGTATCGCTCTTTAAGATTTCTCCGTGCTAATTCAAAACCACCATTTGTAAGTGGAACGTGTCTAGTAATATCTCTCGCTTCTCCTGTCGTTTTTTGTGTCAAATGGAAGAGTTTCTCAACATTGGTCAGTTTAGTATTTTGGATATATATCGCTAAAAATATTTATTTTTCCAATTTATTATTTTTTTTCCAAATTTTTGTTGCACAATAAATTGATTTTTTCTCTATTTTTCAATATTTTCTAATTTTAATTTTTTGTCACCATTTTTTTTTTGTTCCACAATTTTTTTTAAATTATAACAATTTTTCACTATTTTTGCATAAAGATTTTTGTAAAGGTTAATTTGTTTCTTAACCAAGCACTTATCCGGCTCGAAGGACCAAAATGTTTGATACTTAGCCTTGTTCACTTCACGTTCCACTGAAACCTTAATTTTTCTTTTTAATTAGTTTTATTTCACTTTTTGCCAATTTAAAGGTAAGAAATATTATATATATTTTCAGGTAAGTATAAGGTTTTTTTTTAAATTCAATTGGTATTACAGAAAAACATTAACATTGGTATTACAGAAAACATTTGTTTACCGAACATTTGTAATTATCATTATATTAGGTGCTATGCCAAATTGATGACTGATATAGCTTTATTTCGAAAATAACATTTTTGAATCAGAATATTTTTTACTATGAAATAATCACAATAAAGTTTTAGAACCAAACGCAAACCACATCAGAAAACTTTTTTAATATAAAACAACTTTAAAAGCGTTAAGTTCTGCGGTCCGAACTTCGGATACCCTCCACCATAGGTATACTGACAGATACTTGAAAAAAAAAATATAGGGAACATACCCCAAAGTGAACCTATAATTTTACTAACCGGTTTATGTAAACCATTGTGTACACAAAATACAAATGAGATAATGAAAACACCAAAGCGTGGACTGATACTAATAACGCATGGTAGAATATACAATCCTGAAATAACCGCAATTTAGATTCCAAAGTTAGATTACATAGTGTAAGTGGAACGTGTCTACTAACCTCTCTCGCTTCGCCTGTCGTCATTTGTGTCAAATGAAAGAGTTTCTAAACATTGCTCAGTTTAGTATTCTGGATATATATCGCTGAAAATAGATCTCGGAACGTGGCCCATTCAGTATATCCTCCTTTGAATGTATCTGTGTCGCACGGCGCTAATCTGAACACGGACGTAAATTCGGGCGATATTTTTGACTCCTTTTTATACCCTCCACCATAGTATGGAGGGTATATTAATTTTGTTTTTCCGTTTGTAACGCATCGAAATAATCATTTCCGACCCTTGATCAGCGTAAAATTATATGACGATCTAAGCATGTCCGTCTGTTGTAATCACTCTAGCGTCTAAACGAATTGAGATAGAATGCCAAATTTTTGCATAGAGTCGTCTTTTGTCAGCAGGCAGATCAAGTTCGAAGATGGGCTATATCGGTCCACGTTTAGGCATAGTTCCCATATAAGGATACTTCAAAAAATTCAGTATTTTGGGGTTCTTGAGATCGTTTTTCAACCGAATTCGCTGAAATTTGGTAAAATGGGTTATTTTTGGATACCAAATTTCTCTACTAAAAATTATAAATATAGGTCCACTTTTTCTGGTAGCCCCCATATAACGGTACCTCCCAATTTTCAGTGTTTGGGGGGTTTTGACCGGATTTTTTCACCGAATTGTCTGTAATTAGGTACTTTTAGTTCTTATTGTGTGTCAAATCTCTCCACAAAAATAATAAACATCGGTCCACTTTTTCTGATAGACCCCATATAAGGGTACCCCCCAATTTTCGATATTTTGAAGTTCTTGAGTACGTTATTCAACCGACTTCGCTGAAATTTGCTACTTTGAGTTCTTATTGGGTAGCAAATCTCCCCACCAAAGATTATAAATATAGGTCCATTTTTTCGGATAGCCTCCATATATAGGTACCACCCAATTTTCGGTATTTTGGAGTACTTGAGCTCGTTTTACAACCGAATTTGCTGTAATTTAGCATTTTGTTGTCATATATGGTTACAAATCTCCCTACCAAAAACTATTAATATTCGCCACATTTTAAGGGTAGTCCCCATATAATCCCATTTGCTTACCCTTCAGCACACTGTGGTCAGGGTATTATGCCTTTGTGCACATGTTTGTAACAGGCAAAAGAAAACGAGATAAATTGTAAACAAAGTACAGGTCGCATTTATGATCCGATTTAGATGTAATTTGGCACATGTCACTTATTTGGCCCAAGGATGAACCCTATTGAAATTGGGAAAAATCGGTTCAGATTTAGATATAGCTCCCATATATTTTTTCCTCCGATTTAAGGTAAATGGTGCACCACAGATCCTCTATATCTTTCGATTTGCACGAAACTTGGCACAGAGTACTGAATCAGGTGCAGAATTATGTGTGCCAAATTTCGAGAAAATCGGTTCAGATTTAGATATAGCTCCCATATATAGTTTCGTCCCATTTGAGGCACCAAAGTCCCTATATATCATTCGATTTGCACGAAATTAGGCATAGTGTACTGAATTAGGTCCAGAATGGTGTGTGCTAAGTTTAGGGAAAATCGGTCCAGATTTAGATTTAGCTCCCATATGTATTTTCGTCCGATTTAAAGTAAATGGGTCTCCAAAGTCCCTAAACATCTTTCGATTTGCACGAAATTTGGCATAGCGTACTGAATTGAGCCTAGAATGATGTGTGCTAAGTTTTGTCAAAATCGGTTCAGATTTAGATATAGCCCCCATATATATATATATATATATATATTCACATTTTTCATGAAATTTGGCATAGCGTAATGAATTAGGTCTAGAATGATGTGTGTTCAGTTTCCTGAAAATCGGTCCAGATTTAGATATAGCTCCCATATATATTTTCGTCGTAAATGGTGTCGTCCGATTTTACACAAAATTGACACAAATTTTGCACAACGTACTGGAGTTAGAATAACCTAGAATTTGGATATAAATGCTTCACCAATGTGGGTCCAATCGGCACAAAATTTTGCACTATGTACTGAAGTCACTATAAGATAATGTGTGGCAAGTTTAGTTGAAATCGGTTAAGATTTAAATTGATTTACATAATTTTGTCCCTGGTCCTTTAAAAATTTGACATCTTTTAGGATTCAATCGTTGGATATACCCAACGTGGTGAATTGTATCATATAGTCGGCTCCGTCCGACTTTACTACTTTCCTTACTGGTTTATATTAAAATAGTTTGCTAATTTGTTCCGTGTGTTGGGGTTATCCCCATATAGCTGTATTCCACCATAGAATGGGGGATATTCTGTAGACGTTGTTGTAAATATTATTCTATCGGAGGATATCGACATAGAAACTAGAACGTGAGGTTAGAGATGAACTATATTGACCCGCATTTAGGCCAATGTCCTATATAAAAAATCCTACATATTTAATATATATCGCGATGCACGGTATTGGGATTCAAAATTCAATTATTAACTTGGAACTTGAGCTATATTTGCCCTAAATTAGGCTAACCTCTCTTATATTAAAAACACCAAGTATTCGCTAATTCCTACACAATGTTTTCACTATTGGTCCCGCTTTGATATGCATCATATAAATTTGCCCTCTAAATTGGATTATTTTCATGATTTTATACACATGTTTCACCTCACCATGCGGTTATAATATATGTCAACATTTTGGGGTATTGAGATTTTAGGGAAAACCCCCATTGATATTGCTGAAATTTCTATTTGGTTTACAACAATCGATTGGAAGAATTGTAGTTAATGTATGTTACCTATATTTTCATTTCAAAAAATTGTCAGTATTTCTATGGTGGAGGGTATCCAAAGTTCGGCCTGGCCGAACTTAACGTTTTTCCACTTGTTTATATTAAAATAGTTATCTAATTTGTTCCACGTTTTGAGTTTGGTTCTAAGCCTCTATTGTAATCATTTCACCTGCGGAGGATATCGAGATACACAATTAGAACGTAAGTCCACTTTTTAGTATGTTCCCTCTATTTTCATTTCTAGTACCTGTCAGTATGTCTATGGTGGAGGGTATCCAAAGTTCGGCCCGGCCGAACTTAACCCATTTTCATATTGAATATATTGAAAATTTGTACTTTATTTGTACTTTTTATACCCTCCATCATAGTATGGAGGGTATATTAATTTTGTCATTCCGTTTGTAACTCATCGAAATATTCATTTCCGACCCTATAAAGTATATATATTCTTGATCAGGGTAAAATTCTAAGACGATCTAGCCATGTCCGTCCGTCCGTCTGTTGTAATCACGCTATCTTCTGAAGGAATTGAGAAAGGGTGCTGAAATTTTGCATAGGGTTGTCCTTTGTCAGCAGGCAGGTCAAGTTCGAAGATGGGATATATGGGTGCACGTTTAGGTATAGCTCCCATATAACAGTACCTCCCAATTTTCGGTATTTTGGGGTTCTTGAGCTCGTTTTTCAACCGAATACGCTAAAAATTGGTACATTAAGTTCTTATTGGGTACTTAATGTCTCCACAAAAAATTATGAATATAGGTCCACTTTTTCTGGTAGCCCCCATATAACGGTACCTCCCAATTTTCAGTATTTTAGGGGGTTTTTATCGTATTTTTCCACCGACTTGGCTGTAATTTAGTATTTTTAGTTCTTAATAGGTACCAAATCTCTCTACAAAAAATTATGTGTATAGGTACATTTTTTCGGATAGCCCCCATATAAGGGACCCAAAATTTTCGGTATTTTGGGGTTCTTAAGCGCGTTTTCTACCAAATACGCTGAAATTTGGTACATTGAGTTCTCAAAAGTTTCCAAATCTCTCCACAAAATATACGAGATAAAAAATTAGAACTTAAGGTTCAACAATGAACTATAGCCACATTTAGACTTAGTTCCTGTGTGGAGGTTTCAGAAGGAGTGGACCGATATTCCCCATCTTCGAATTTGAATCAATCAAAAATTTCTGAAATTTGTATTATGGTTTACATAATCCGTTTTTAGAAATGTCTGTATAGGTCCACTTTTTGGTATGTTCTCTATATTTTCATTTCTAGTACCTGTCAGTATATCTATGGTGGAGGGTATCTAAAGTTCGGCCCGGCCGAACATAACACTTTTTCACTTGTTATATATTATATATTTTTATACCCTTCACCATAGTATGGAGGGTATATTAATTTTGTCATTACGTTTGTAACTCACCGAAATATTCATTCCCGATCCTATAAAGTATATATATTCTTGATCAGGGTAAAATTCTAGGACGATCTAGCCCTGTACGACCTCCGTCCGTCTGTTGTAATCACGCAATCTTCTAAAGCTATTGAGATAGGGTGGTTAAATTTTGCATAGAGTTGTCTTTTGTAAGCAGGCAGGTCAAGTTCGAAGATGGGATATATCGGTCCACGTTTAGGCATAGCTCCCATATAAGGGTACTCCCAAATTTTCGGTATTTTGGGGTTCTTGAGCGCGTTTTTCAACCGAATTCGCTGAAATGTTGTAAATTGGGTTCTTAGTGGGTACCAAATATCTCCACTAAAAATTATAAATATAAGTCAATTTTTTTCTGGTAGCCCCATGTAAAGGTACCCCAAATTTCGGCATTTAGAGGTTCTTGAGCGCGTTTTTCAACCGAAATCATTGAAATTTGGTATTTTGTAGCCGTATATGGAAACAAATCTTCCTACCAAAAATTATTAATAGTCAACCCCTTTTAGGCGTAGTCCCCATATAACCCCATTTTTTATATTGATATAATTATCTGATTTTTCCGCGTTTTTTGTTTGGTTCTAACCTCTGTTTGTAATCATTTCACCTGCGAAGGATATCGAGATAAAAAACTAGAACGTACGGTTCGATAATGAATTATATGTGAACTATAGCCCGCATTTAGGCTTAGCCGTAGCCCCTGTGTGGGAGGTACCAGAAGGCATGGACCGATATTCCCCAAATTCGGACTTGAACTAAGTTTGGAAGACATAATAAGATGGGATGAAATCAAATTTTTCTTAAAGGATTTGGTTCCAAGAAACATGGGCTCTAGAACCAATATTTCGATGAGGCACTTTTTCACCGTAGTATACACACTAATTAACCATAAGGCTGAGGGTATAATTTTCTATTAAAAATTATTGTTTAAATAATCAGATTGTATTGTTCCCTATATTTTCATTTCAAGTACCTGTCAGTATATCTATGGTGGAGGGTATCCAAAGTTCGGCCCGACCGAACTTAACGATTTTTCACTATTTATAGTTTCCACTAGTTCCATATAGCAATTCCGATGAATATTCAGATGAATCAAATACTTCGCAGCATTTTTGAATTCGAGTCGACACAATGTTTTCAATATTGGTCCCGCTTTAATATGCATCATATCAATTTGCCCTCTAAATTGGATTATTTTCATGATTGTATACACATGTTTCACCTCACCATGCGGTTATAATATATGTCAACATTATGGGGTACTGAGATTTTAGGGAAAACCCCCATTGAAATTGCTGAAATTTCTATTTGGTTTACAACAATCGATTGGAAGAATTGTAGTTAATGTATGTTACCTATATTTTCATTTCAAAAAATTGTCAGTATTTCTATGGTGGAGGGTATCCAAAGTTCGACCTGGCCGAACTTAACGTTTTTTCACTTGTTTATATTAAAATAGTTATCTGATTTGTTCCACGTTTTGAGATTGCTTCTAAGTCTCTATTGTAATCATTTCACCTGCGGAGGATAGCGAGATACACAATTAGAACGTAAGGTTCGATAATGAACTATAGCCGCATTTAGACCTAGCCCCTATGGAGGTTTCAGAAGGAGTGGACCGATATTCCCCATCTTCGAATTTGAATTCTATCTGTATTATGGTTTACATAATCCGTTTAAGACATGTCGGTATAGGTCCACTTTTTGGTATGTTCCCTCTATTTTCATTTCTAGTACCTGTCAGTATATCTATGGTGGAGGGTATCCAAAGTTCGGCCCGGCCGAACTTAACGCTTTTTCACTTGTTTTTATTAAGATAGTTATCTGATTTGTTCCGCGTTTTGAGTTTGGTTCTAAGACTCTATTGTAATCATTTCACCTGCTGAGGATAGCGAGATACAAAATTAGAACGTAAGATTCAATAATGAACTATAGCCGCATTTAGAAATAGCCCCTATATGGAGTTTTCAGAAGGAGTGGACCGATATTCCCCATCTTCGAAGTTGAATTCTATCTGTATTATGGTTTACATAATCCGTTTTTAGACATATCGGTATAGGTCCACTTTTTAGTATGTTCCCTCTATTTTCATTTCTAGTACCTGTCAGTATGTCTATGGTGGAGGGTATCCAAAGTTCGGCCCGGCCGAACTTAACGCTTTTTCATATTGAATATATTCAAAATTTGTACTTTTTATACCCTCCATCATAGTATGGAGGGCATATTAATTTTGTCATTCCGTTTGTAACTCATCGAAATATTCATTTCCGACCCTATAAAGTATATATATTCTTGATCAGAGTAAAATTCTAAGACGATCTAGCCATGTCCGTCCGTCCGTCTGTTGTAATCACGCTATCTTCTGAAGGAATTGAGATAGGGTGCTGAAATTTTGCATAGGGTTGTCTTTTGTCTGCAGGCAGGTCAAGTTCGAAGATGGGATATATGGGTGCACGTTTAGGTATAGCTCCCATATAACAGTACCTCCCAATTTTCGGTATTTTTGGGTTCTTGAGCTCGTTTTTCAACCGAATACGCTGAAAATTGGTACATTGAGTTCTTATTGGGCACTAAATGTCTCCACAAAAAATTATGAATATAGGTCCACTTTTTCTGGTAGCCCCCATATAACGGTACCACCCAAATTTCAGTATTTTGGGGGTTTTTATCGTATTTTTCCACCGAATTGGCTGTAATTTAGTATTTTTAGTTCTTAATGGGTACCAAGTCTCTCTACAAAAATTATGTATATAGGTAAATTTTTTCGGATAGCCCCCATATAAGGGTACCCCCAATATTCGGTATTGTGGGGTTCTTAAGCGCGTTTTCTACCAAATACGCTGAAATTTGATACATTGAGTTCTCCACAAAATATACGAGATAAAAAATTAGAACTTAAGGTTCAACAATGAACTATAGCCACATTTAGACTTAGTCCCTGTGTGGAGGTTTCAGAAGGAGTGGACCGATATTCCCCATCTTCGAATTTGAATCAATCAAAAATTTCTGAAATTTGTATTATGGTTTACATAATCCGTTTTTAGAAATGTCTGTATAGGTCCACTTTTTGGTATGTTCTCTATATTTTCATTTCTAGTAGCTGTCAGTATATCTATGGTGGAGGGTATCTAAAGTTCGGCCCGGCCGAACATAACACTTTTTCACTTGTTATATATTATATATTTTTATACCCTTCACCATAGTATGGAGGGTATATTAATTTTGTCATTACGTTTGTAACTCACCGAAATATTCATTCCCGACCCTATAAAGTATATATATTCTTGATCAGGGTAAAATTCTAGGACGATCTAGCCCTGTCCGAACTCCGTCCGTCTGTTGTAATCAGACGTTTTTCAACCGAATTCGCTGAAATGTTGTAAATTGGGTTCTTAGTGGGTACCAAATATCTCCACTAAAAATTATAAATAAAAGTCAATTTTTTTCTGGTAGCCCCATGTAAAGGTACCCCCAAATTTCGGCATTTAGAGGTTCTTGAGCGCGTTTTTCAACCGAAATCACTGAAATATTTTATTTTGTAGCCGTATATGGAAACAAATCTCCCTACCAAAAATTATTAATAGTCAACCCCTTTTAGGCGTAGTCCCCATATAACCCCATTTTTTATAAGATATAATTATCTGATTTTTCCGCGTTTTTTGTTTGGTTCTAACCTCTGTTTGTAATCATTTCACCTGCGAAGGATATCGAGATAAAAAACTAGAACGTACGGTTCGATAATGAATTATATGTGAACTATAGCCCGCATTTAGGCTTAGCCGTAGCCCCTGTGTGGGAGGTACCAGAAGGCATGGACCGATATTCCCCAAATTCGACTTGAACTAAGTTTGGAAGACATAATAAGATGGGATGAAATCAAATTTTTCTCAAACGGATTTGGTCCCAAGAAACATGGGCTCTAGAACCAATATTTCGATGAGACACTTTTTCACCGTAGTATACACACTAATTAACCATAAGGCTGAGGGTATAATTTTCTATTAAAAATTATTGTTTAAATAATCAGATTGTATTGTTCCCTATATTTTCATTACAAGTACCTGTCAGTATATCTATGGTGGAGGGTATCCAAAGTTCGGCCCGACCGAACTTAACGCTTTTTCACTATTTATAGTTTCCACTAGTTCCATATAGCGATTCCGATGAATATTCAGATGAATCAAATACTTCGCAGCATTTTTGAAGTCGAGGAGGAAACATGTGTTGGAAAAAGAGGATACAAATGACAAAAGCGAATACCTAAAAGGTTGCAAAAGGTCAAATGTAAAATGTGGATATTCGTGTCATGTCAAAATTTCTGAAGACGAGAGGGTTAGAATAAGAGGAAGAAGTTAAAGCGATCGGACGTGTTTTTTCCTAGCTCCAATAAATAAGCAAATTGAGACGGTTTTTAAAAGATTTGAACAATAAAAAGTTGATAAATATACCATTAAATGATTGCTAGTGCAGCTAGAGAAATTGGTTTCTATATTCAAATGATAATAAGTGCATTTTAACCAAAACATTCATGTGTTTTAAAACAAATATTGAAAGCATAAGAAAAAAAAACACAAAAATAGTGGAGAGAGATTGAGAGAGTGCACAGAGTAAAACATTTTGAAGTTTATACCAAATGTCATGTGTGAAGCAGTGCATTGTGCTAAAAAAGAGAAAAGTAAAAAGCTTTTTTTTACACTTTCATCCTAAAACTGCGCATTAAAAATTAGCCATTTTAATCCAGATTTGTTAATCAAATGTCGGCCTAAAAGTATGCTTTAAAAACATCAAATTTTTACTTTTGAATTTTAATCATATGTGGTGAATATATACATATACATGTGCCTAAAAGTATGCAAAATTTTGAATACATTACAAAATAAAATTTTCAAATAAAACAATTGAAAAAAAAACAAAATTATTCAAACTTCAATTTTTATTTTAAACTTCTATATTAATTAATAAAATAAAATGCCATCAAATACTGGCCGTAGAAGCCTGAGATCAAAAAAGATAGTTTGTGCTCACTGTAAACTTGATATAAATGAAGATAAAGATGATTATATTGAATGTGATAAATGCTCCAAACTTTATCATATAATATGTACAAAATTGGACAAGAAACAGTATGAGCATTTATTAAAACATGAAGAGGACGAATATATTTGTCAAGTTTGTGATGATAAACCGGATACTATGATAACAAATCAATTAAAACGTATGGAGGAAAAACTTGATAAGATTGATCGCCTCACAGAGTCAGTTGAATTCATGTCGAGTAAATTTGATGAACTGATGAAGAGTATTCATGATAATACAAAAAGAATAGATAGTGTAGAGAAAGAAAATACAATCCTTAAATCGGAAATAAAAACATTAAAGGAATCCGTGAAAATGTTAAATGACCAACGGGTCATTGTGATTGTGTCATAAACGGACTTAGTGACACAGGTAATCAAAGTGCTGTGCAAGCTGTTATTGCCCTCTCAGAAACAGTTGGTGTTCAAATGAATGAAGAAAATATTGAAGAGGCATACTTTTTAAATAAGAGAAACACAAACAATAAAAATCAGTCGTTGGTTGTTAAATTTAATTCAAAATCGGCTAAAAACAAATTAATGGATGCAAAAAAAGTTAAAAGAGAATGAAAATACAAAGTCAATATATGTGAACGACTTCCTAAGCAAAGAGTCATTGGAACTTTTCAACTACGCCAAATCAATAAAAACAGTGGGCTATAAATACATTTATACATACGGTAACAAAATTTACGTTAAAAGAAGTGCTTTAAATAAACCGAAACTAATTCGAAGTAAAGAAGATGTCGATGAAATATTACTTGAAGCAACAACAAGCAACTTCCACGGAAGAAGATCGATGCGTATTTTATCTGTTCCAGAAGAAGAAGAGGATACTGATGACAATGATGTTGAAGTTAATGCCGACTTCGTATCACCAGTAAATCACCGTATTTAAATACATGCAATATTTTCTTTATTATTATTAAAATAACAAAATGAATAATAAAAATAAATATTTTAAAAGCATTGATATATTTAAAAATGAATTTAATGGTAATGGTAATAATAACAACAAATTGAATATTATGTCTGTAAACGTAAGAAGCATTTCCTCATTAAACAAATTTAATAAATTTAAATCAGTAGTGGCAAATCTTCCAGTATTGCCGAAGAACATTGCTATTCAAGAAACGTGGTTCCAAAAGAATATAACACAAATTTATGCAGTCCCTGGGTATAATGCCATACACTGTTGCCGCATTGATGGATATGGAGGTACATCATTTTATATACGTGATAACATAACATATACAGTTGAACTTTGCGAGAGCGTAAACCTTATTGAAGCAATACGAATATCTGTGGATGGAATTTTAGTAAATGGGATACCACTGAAAGTTACAACCTTTTATCGGTCTACTAAATGCAACGTGACAACATTTCTTTCATACCTTGAAAACAATTTATGTGAACCATGTCGAACCGGATCAATAATTCTTGGAGACTCAAATATTGACCTGATTGACTCTAACAGCTCATCAGATTTGCTTTCTATTCTTTCTTGTGTTGATTATGAATCTTGTCACCAATTAATATCTCGTCCGATGAGTAACACATGTATTAATCATGTGTACAGCAATCTAGCAACAAGATTATGCATAGACTCAATTGAATGCACTCTATCAGACCACAACATTATTTGGTGTCAAATGGGAAATGTAATGAGGAAAAAGAATGAACCACCCCAAAAAATAAAGAATTATAATTTTGATAACATCTCGTCAGAGATTCAGATTGAAATGGATAAATTTGATCATACCGATGATCCATCTGCTGATTTAGAGATAATAACATCGGCTATTACAAAAATAATCAAAGCAAACACAACTTTTACGACAGTTAAAGGTTTGTCGAGACAAATGTTAACTCCATGGGAAAATAAACACCTAACTTCGCTCAGAATATACAAAGAAAAGCTATTGGCTAAGAGAAGAGAGAGAGGCAAGGATGAAAAAACTGAATTCATATTAAAAACATAAGCAGAATCATAAAAATTTCTAGCAAAATATGTATGAATTCCTATATAAGCTGGAATTTAGAGAAATTGGAACAAAATCCACGTAAAAGTTGGAATTTTCTTAACAAATGCTTAGGAAGAAAGGATAAACATACTATTCAACTTACCAATGAAGCCAATGAACAAGTATATGACGATAATATAAAATGTAATATATTCAATGATTACTTTTTAAATATTCCCAAAATCCTGAAAAACAAAATTATTCATACGGATGGTGACAACTTTAACAAGTTCTGTACCTTAACAAGATGCGCATCAACTTTTTCGTTCAATATTGAAAGCAGAAATAATATTATGAGCCTTATCGAAACCGCTGATAATGGCAAAAGTCCTGGTCATGATGAAATATCAGGTAAAATTTTAAATACATCTAAAAATTATATTTCGGAGCACCTATTATTAAATTTCAACAATATGCTAAACAAGTGTATATATCCTGATGTTCTTAAAATAGCTAAAATTGTACCAGTACCCAAACTGCCAAATGCAAATAAAGCATGTGATTTTAGGCCAATAGCTTTGTTGTCATTATTTGATAAAATATTTGAGAAACTGTTGCATAAACAGCTCTCAACATATCTTGAACAGACTGGGCAGGTGTATCCAATGCAATTCGGGTTTCGGAAAGGAAGCGGAACGCACGATGCTGTAGTCAATATTGTAAATATGATTTGTGATGGCTTGGATGCAAACTTTGGAGGAGTTGGTGCAGTGTTCTATGACCTTTCTAAAGCTTTTGACCTTGTAGATCACACAATATTGCTGTCTAAACTTCCATATTATGGGATTAGTGGTAATGCGTTGCAACTGATTAGAAGTTATATTACGAATATAAAACAATTTGTTGAAATTAATGGTGCAAAAAGTAAAACTGGGACTGTGGAGTATGGTGTACCACAAGGGAGTGTTCTGGGACCGCTGCTGTTTACATTATATATTAATGATATATCCAATATGAATCTGTATGGAAAATTAGTTCTATATGCGGATGATATTGCCCTACTATATCCATATCATCATGTTGCTATTTTAAAGGGACAAATGGAACAGGATGCTGCTAAAATTATGGGTTACTGTAGAGTAAACAAACTCGTAATAAATACAAATAAGACAAAAGTGATCAGATTTCGACCTCGATGTCCACAATATGATCAAGAATTTCATATACAAATTGGAGATTTAAAAATTGTTGAGTGCCAAATGTTAAAGTATCTTGGCATACATATGCAAAATAATTTGGCATGGAATGTACATATGGATGAACTAAGAAAACAAGTTGCGCCTGCTATTGGTATCCTCCATAAATACAGAAATACATTTAATGTAAAAACGAAACTTTTGTTATATAATTCACTAATTCAAAGTCATTTCAACTATTTGGCAATGATATATGCACATAAAAATAATATTTACTTGAAATCATTGCAAAGAACTCAAAATAAAGCACTAAAAATAGTTTTCAACTTGTCGAGATTTTACCCCACAACAGAGCTCTACAAACATATTGCAAAAAATATTCTCCCTATACATGGTACTTATAAACTTCAAGTGCTGACATATTTGTTTAAAGTTATCCATGATATCGGCCATCGGTCAATACAATTTGAAATTAATCAAACGCTTGTCAATACGAGGAATAATTCTGTTTTAAGAGTAAAAAGATGTCGTTTGGAATTAACGAAACAAAAAATTGAGCATAATAGATGTTTATTTTTTAACCACCTGCCCAATAATATAAAAAATATAACAAGAATTTCATTTTTTAAAAAAGAGATAAAGTCATTTTTATTAAATAATATTGAAATGCTTCTAACGTAATTTTTTTAACGTAATTTATTTTTTTTTTAATTTATTTAATTTTTTTATCAATATTTTGTTCATATGATAAAACACGTATTTTGATTTATATTATAAACCAATTCGCCTCAATAAGGTCTTGAAGACGCTGAGGCAAAACATACATATTGTAATAATATATATTTGAAATAATAAATAAATAATAAAAAAAGGACATTTTTGGGGAATTGAGAAAATTAGACAAAAAGCTTGGTTGTCGTCTTGCGTTAAACAAATCGAGATTAAAAGAAGATACGGAGAAACTGGCAGAAGAAATCACAGCTTCAATTAATTTATCAACATCAATGACACTAGTATCAAAGTGTGCCAAAAGTTATTCTTGAAAACTTTGAATATTTCGCAAATGATGTTGAGAAAAGCAATACAAAACAACAATTCATATAATATTTTTCCTAAGAATATAACAAAATCAACTCCTTACAACAAGTCAGATGAAGCAAGCGTAAATTTAAACAAATCTTTTATTAAGCAATTACCAGCTGTTAATTCACACTACTGTCGGAATAAAAGTACAAAATTATATCTTCCTAATGAACTTTGAAACATAAAAACTGTATATCAACTTTATGTTGAACTTTTGAAAACTATTGATAAAGAAAACTGTCAGTTATCAATAGGAGTATTCCGAAAAATCTTTAGAACCAGTTTTAATTTAGGTTTCCATTTGCCTAAAAAAGATAAATGCGTGGTATGTGAAAATTACAATAACTTAGACGCAGCATATAAAAAGCTAATGGAATCATCAGAAGAATATCAAATACACCTAAAAGACAAAGAGAAATCAAAGGAAATATTTTTAGAGAACCAAAAGCTTTGCAAAGAAAGTTCTGTTTATTTATGTACAAGTTTCGACTTGCAAAAAGTATTAAGTACTGCACATGGACAAAGTGTAACACTGTTTTATTCTAGAAAGTATTCATTCTTCAACGAAAGTTTTTATGAAAGTGGTACGAGGCAAACGAGGGTGTAATGAAATACGTACCGCTATGTCCAAATACCTTAAACTAGTCGATGAAAGAAAAACGCATTCAATAATTCATCTTTATTGTGACAGGACAGAACAAAAACAAAGCCATGGTTGCTACACTAGCCTATTTTCTTCAAAAAGCTAATTTTGTAAAAAATATAAAAATTACGTACTTATTGCCTGGACACACCCTGATGCATGTAGACTCAATTCACAATACAATTGAATCGTTTATTCGGAGTAGAACCATTTGGGCTCCATAATATCAAACGCAAGGACTAACCCTAAAGAATAGAATTGTATTGAGTTAACTAATAGCGACATTAACGACTGGAAGACATTCTCACAAGCAATGTTTCCCAATTCAATAAAAATGAATTTAACAAAACTTCGCTCTGCAATATTTGATAATTTAATTGTTCACCGGATAATTTAATTGTTCTCGACAATTAATACAAAGGTTTCTTCTTCTTCCCTCTTTTTAGAAGACAACCAACACCACAAAATCACCAAACTATTATCCTCACTTCGCATCAGTTAATTTTTTATCTAATAACAATAATAAACAAGTGAAAAAGCGTTAAGTTCGGCGGGGCCGAACCTTGGATACCCTGCATCATAGATATACTGACAGGTACTTGAAATAAAAATATAGGGAAAATACCAAAAAGCGGACCTATATCGACATTTATTTATTTATTTATTTAAGATTCATATATAATACTAAGCCTTCAGTGGCCAATTTAGTGTATCTCATGACAATTTAAACCTGAGTTATATTATACAAAAAAAAAAAAAAACTATGTAACTATATTAATTTTTAAAATTAAATTAAATTTAACATAAGTTCAAAGTTCATGGCTCCCAAGCCAATAAAAAAGAAAACAAAATGGAAAAATAAGAAAGAAAACAGTCCAATGAGTGGTAGCACAATCCGACTGGTTAGTATAAACATAAAAAAGTATATAAAATATGCTATTCCATTAATTCTTGAAAATACTCCATCATTTTCAGACGAAAGGCATTATTGCTATGAGAAAAAATACGCAGTTCTAATGGCAAAAAATTCCAAAAACGCGCAACTCTTACCAAGAATGACCTAGAATATATATTTTTCCAAATTCTAGGAATATAAATCTGAGGATTCCTTGTTGAATGTGAAAACTGAAATAAACGTCTAAAGGCGCAAGATATACCATTCTTAATGAGATTATAAAAAATCAAAATGCAACGATAGTTTATGTACATTTCAAAAGAACATCCCAGGAAATGAATAACATAGGCAGAAGTATGATCATCTCGGCGAAGATTGTATACAAAACGTATAATAGTATTCACAATACGCTTCAATTTATCAATATTAACACCGATTGTACCCGAATAGACCTCCAGTCCGTACAAAACCTGAGATAGTAAAAGAGAATTAGCTAGCATTAATTTTATTCGGTGAGGAAGGTATAAATTTGACCCATAGATCCTGCGTAACATGCTCCATACTTTGCCGAACAAAGCATCAATGTGACTTCTAAACGAAAGATCACAGTCAATAATTACACCAAGACACTTGGTGTAATTATTTCCACAAACCGGTTATATAAACCACAATGTAAACTATAAAACAAATTTCAGAAACTTTTAATGGACAATTATTCTCTCAGCTTTATGGATAATGAGGGCATATACACTTTGACACGGTTAAACTGGTTCTAGATCCATGTTTCTTTGGATCAAATTTGTTTCAGAAAATTTCGATTTCATCCAGACTTTGGCCATCTTTCAAACTTAGTTCTAGTCCGATGATGGGGAACATCGGTCCACTCCTTCTGGTACCTCCCATACAGGGGCTAGATCTAAATACGGGTTATAGTTCGTTATCGAACCGTACGTTCTAGTTTTTTATCTTGATATCCTTTCTGGGGCTAGCAGAAAAAATGGACCTTCTAAATAGGTTCCAAATCCCTCCACATTTGTGGAGGGATTTGGAACCTATTTAGAACTCAAAGTATTAAATTACAGCCAATTTGGTGGAAAAATACGACCAAAACCCTTTGGACCTATATTTATAATTTTTTGTGGCGACATTTAGTACCCAATAAGAACACAATGTACCAAATTTCAGCGAATTCGGTTGAAAAACGCGCTCAAGAACCCCGAAATTCCGAAAATATGGGGGTACCCTTATATGGGAGCTATGCCTAAACGTGGACCGATATATCCCATCTTTGAACTTGACCTGCCTGCAGACAAAAGACAACCCTATGCAAAATTTCAGAACCCTATCTAAATTCCTTCGGAAGATAGCGTGATTACAGCAGACGGATGGACAGACGGACGGAAATGGCTAGATCGTCTTAGAATTTTACCCTGATCAAGAATATATATACTTTATAGGGTCGGAAATGAATACTTCGGTGAGTTTCAAACAGAATGACAAAATTAATATACGCTCCATACTATGGTGGAGGGTATAAAAAAACAAGGTACGTATCTCTATTTAAGAGTGCATTCTTTGTTATACCCTCCACCATAGTATGGAGGGTATATTAATTTTGTCATTCCGTTTGTAACTCATCGAAATATTCATTTCCGACACTATAAAGTATATATATTCTTGATCAGGGTAAAATTCTAAGACGATCTAGCCATGTCCGTCCGTCCGTCTGTTGTAATCACGCTATCTTCTGAAGGAATTGAGATAGGGTGCTGAAATTTTGCATAGGGTTGCCTTTTGTCTGCAGGCAGGTCAAGTTCGAAGATGGGATATATGGGTCCACGTTTAGGTATAGCTCCCATATAACAGTCCCTCTAATTTTCGGTATTTTGGGGTTCTTGAGCTCGTTTTTCAACCGAATAAGCTGAAAATTGGTACATTGAGTTCTTATTGGGTACTAAATGTCTCCACAAAAAATTATAAATATAGGTCCACTTTTTCTGGTAGCCCCCATATAACGGTACCTAACAATTTTTAGTATTTTGGGGTTTTTATCGTATTTATCCACCGAATTGGCTGTAATTTAGTTTTTTTAGTTCTTAATAGGTACCAAGTCTCTCTACAAAAAATTATGTATATAGGTACATTTTTTCGGATAGCCACCATATAAGGGTACCCCCAGTTTTCGGTATTTTTGGGTTCTTGAGCGCGTTTTTCAACCGTATAGGCTGAAATTTAATACATTGGGTTCTTAATAGGTACAAAATCTCTCCACAAAAAATTATAAATATAGGTAAATTTTTTTCGGATATCCCCCATATACGGGTACCCCCCAAATTGTCGGTATTTTGGGGTTCTTAAGCGCGTATTCTACCGAATACGCTGAAATTTGGTACATTGAGTTCTTAAAAGTTTCCAAATCTCTCCACAAAATATACGAGATAAAAAATTAGATCTTAAGGTTCGAAAATGAACTATAGTCACATTTAGACTTAGTCCCTGTGTGGAGGTTTCAGAAGGAGTGGACCGATATTCCCCATAAAGAGACTTGAGTCGTAGCCGTATTTGAATTATTGTTTGGTGCCGTATCTTGGTGAAGTAAACTATGATGACGTCTATTGCATTTTGAACAACTATGAGAACTTGTGCAATTCCTAACATCGTGACCTTTTGACAAACAATTAATGCACAATTTATGCCTTTTTATTATTGTTTGGTGCCGTATCTTGGTGAAGTAAACTATGATGACGTCTATTGCATTTTGAACAACTATGAGAACTTGTGCAATTCCTAACATCGTGACCTTTTGACAAACAATTAATGCACAATTTATGCCTTTTTACCAATGAGAAGCGGTCATTAGGAGAACGTTTTCTAAATTCTGGGCATACATGTATGTGATGAATTTGCCTAGGACAAAATATGCAAAACTTCTCAGAGGACTGTGATGTGCGAGATGGAGCGTCATTCGTGAAATGCGTCCTAACTTTTTTCTGTTCGATTTTTTTTATTGGAATCTATTCCCTTTATATCTTTAAGGCAAGTAAGCGTTTGATTCTTTCGGTTAGAAAGGGATCCAGATCTTTCCAAGAGGACAAAGCAGATTTATTTTTTATATTTTGTTCCCACAGCATAAATGTATATTTGGGAAGTCGTTGCAAACAAAGGAATAATAAAATTGGGTCCAAATTATCAGTGGGAACATCGTAAATGGCCATGGCAGAAACACACCCATTAATACCTTATTGTAAATTTTTTAAAGCAGCGCTTGTTTCATTATCTATTATTGGAAGATCAAAAAGAGCTTTAATTTGGTTGTTAACTAAAATGCGAATATTATCATAAGCTTCTTTTAAAGCTTTCCATGCCTAACTAAAACTTTTATGAGTTAAGGGGCATTTTGATACTATATCTCGAGCATCACCACTACTTTTTTTGATTATATGACATAATTTTTCTATGTCACTAAGTCGAGAATTACTTATTACTTGTAAGAATGTCACCATTCAAAACATAAATATCACAAGGAGGAAGATTGATGCTGTGTGCAAAATTATCATTAAAGGAAATATGAGTAGCATCAGCAATAGTAACTGTTTGGTGCGAAACACCAGAAACAGAAGCAGTTTCGTCATCTTGAAGCAAAGTCACTCGTGAAGTCGCCGGTGGATTACTAACATTAGTTGGGGTTGGAATTTTGGGTGTAGGACGAAGTAGATCAACCTTTCTATTGAGGGAAGATAAGACTTTTACATATGCTTTAAAGGCGACCTGATATTTGCTTTCAACCGAGAGAACTTCTTCTTCAGAAGGATTTTTTTCAGTGTGAATCTCGTTCATGCATTTTTCATAACAATCTTTGACTTTACGCCAATGTTCCTTAGTTGCCTGCATTTCTAAGGCATAGACGTCGAGATCTTCCTCCTGGAGGGAGGTGATGCATGCGTCGTATTTTACGAAAGCATCAGTGGCTCTGATGAAGAAGTCTAGTGGAGTCAAGGGCATTTTGAGAAAGAATTAATTCAAAAATAAAGAAAATAATATTCCTCGAAGAAGAAAAATTAACAAAGTTTGTATATTTATTCCAACTCTTGTGGGAAGATTGGAAGTAAAGCAATGATTTTTATTAAAAAGGGACTAAAAGTCAAAAATGTGACCGTAAAATCAAAAAATCGAACTAAAAAAACCAAAAATCAATTATTTTCTCAATGAAAATTGAATGAAAACTCAAATTATGCAACAAATCAAGAGCAGAATGCTTAAAATCGAAAAAAATCACTGAAAATTTCTCTAAGTGCATATGGAATATACAAAGTTTTAATTATTACACCGGTGGTGTCCAAAAAAATTTAAACTTTTTTTTGAAAAAGAGAAAAATTTGCAAAATTCAATATTCGCTAATTTCTAAAATTGCAGGATGTAGTGTGCACGTACTGTAGGGTACACACGATCACAACAATATTTTTTTTTGGAAAAATTTTCAATTATTATTTAATAACATTAATTAAAATTCAATATGTTAATATTGGCAAAAATATTTTTATATATATATACATACAACCGATTGTAGGGTGCGTTACGATTTTTTAAAAAGTTCTATTTTCGATCGTATTCGAAAAAACAAACGAATTTATTAATCCGAAAAAACCAAATTTTTTATAAAAAATATTTTTCAAATTTTTTTTTTTTCAAACAAATCACTCGCGAATGCACTCTTAAATAGAGTTACGCACATTGATTTTTTTATTATTATTAAATAAAAGAATGAGTGATGAGTGAGGATGAGGTTGGTGATTTTATGTTGTTGGTTGTCTTCTAAAAAGTGGGAAGAAGAATAAACCTTTGCATTAATTGTCGTGAACAATTAAGGGGACCCCCCCCATTCTCGGGGTCAAAATTTTTGTTGACTTAATTCCAATCTACACTAATTCAAGAATGTCCCTGCAAAATTTCAAGTAAAAATCTCAAGAACTCTTGAAGATATAGCCGATTTATTGTGTCAGCATCAAGTGACGGCTGAAGGGCTTCTCAAACTTTAAACGCGTTTTTCTCTAAACATTTTTTTGCGAATGGCGGGCACGATAACTCAAAAACTAATAACCCAATCGATTTCAAATTTTTGCACGTTTCTCTGTGAGTGTATAGCTATCGTATGAACTAGGATAAAGCCAATCGGTGAAGATCTTCCTTATTTTTTAACTTGGTTTTTGGTAAAAAATCGGCGATTTTCCAAAAATATTTTTTCAAAGGTCCGCCATTTTGTTAATTTTAGAGCGAAGTCAATAATCCTAGTTCATACGAGAGCCAGACATTTACTCTTTCTAACACCGTTGGAATTTTCGGATTCCGATGTTCCAGTGAGGAGTTATCATGCCCGCCATCAAAAATAAGGACTTTTCTTTGATCACAAAAAACAACAACAAAATTTTTTTGTAAATTATTTTTCTTCCTCTTTAAATCTTCAAATATATATGTGCAAAGTTACAAACCTTAACAAGCATTGGTATTCATTTACCAGCCCATCTAAAATCTTAAAAATAAAAAATCGAGAAGGGGGGGGGGGGGGGGGGTGTTCCCTTAAGTTATCCGGTTCGCTCAGGTCCAAATGTTTGCCTAGCAATATGAAAAGAATAAAAATAAATAAAACACAGTGGAATTAGAATTTTTATGTCAGTTGGTTTTGACAGTGGGTTTTTATTGACAGTATTCGAAATATTATCATAAATAATATTATTTACAAAAGGGTTGCTAATGGATGGACGCTTAATCGTAGATGTCACTCGTTAGAATTTGACAATGCATATTTGTGATGGAAATTACAAAGATGCATACAAATAGTATATAGTCAAATTCTAATGTACAAAACAAAAAATGAAATTAATAAAAAATATATATTTAGATTCCATCACAACTTAACATTCCTTGTTTGGTTTACTTGTTGTTCTTTACCCTCACCAACCAGACATATTCTTTCCTTCTCAATTTATCATTTTCACTAACAACACACATAATCTCCCAACATCTTGTTCGTTTGGTTTATTTGTTGTTCTAATTCTCACCAACCAAACGAATTCGTCTTGTTGTTATTCCCCTCCATTGTTCTTCAAGTAGAGAAATTACATTGTAATATTTGCAATAACAACATACAAAACTCTTCTCATCCTATTTTTCGTTTGGTTTATTTGTTATTGCATTATTCGCCAACCAAACGATTATTTGCTGTTATTCCAAACCATAGAGAATTTGCATTATCAAATATACAATAACAATCACCCTAACAGTCCACGATCTCGTTGTTTGGTTTATAAGGTGAAGTATCAAAACAAAAAATATTGTTTTTGTCCCGATTATCTGTCAATTTTTTACTTATAATAGCTTTGTCTGTTTACTCGATATTTGGTAACAATTGTTACCAAATGTTACTAAATGTTGTCTGTTTACCTAAAAATACAGTAAAAGAGAGTCCAGTGAGAGAGCAAGTTTGAAAGTTCAGCAACAACAAACTTACTGGAGTTTACTGAAAGAATTTTATGCAGTAAGTATTTACAAACTCAGTCATTTTTGGATCAGCTGATTTATCACAAAACACAAAAATTATTCAAAACATTTTTTAATATACAAAGTTCAATTTGAAATTAAGTTGTATAAAAATTACAGAAAATGGAAGAAAATTCGTAAGTAATACAAAGTTTAATTAAATTAGAAACTAATTCCTTATATATTTTTAGGAATGTTCTAGATAGAGGGCAATGTATTGATGCAGGAAACTTAAATGTGGAACATACCAAATTAATTTTTTTTTTATTATTCATTTTATTTTTTATATTAAATGTTTGTTGTTTATTTTGGCGCAAATCAAATGTTTTCTAGAATCAGCTGTTTATTTGCTAAATCTTACTAAATGTTGTCTGTTTACTTTTCTCAGTATTATCGCAAAAGAGAGTAAAAAAGGCTTACTCTCTGAACTAGAACTTACTGATTAAAAGTTACTGGAAAAGTAACCAGACACACCTAATATTTCACATGGTTGGTAACTTTGCACATCGAATTCAAGTAAAATTAACCAGATTGACAGTTAATCTAGACATCAGCTGCGCTAAATGGACTACCAATTTATTGTGCCATGGATCCATCACCAACCAAACATACTTCTGTTGTTCTAATGTTCATCAGTTCTCACTGCAGAACGTGTCTCGCAATTTTGCAATAACAGCACCTGTGTATTCCACGCGCCTTTTTCTAGCGTCACCTTGGAATAATAAAAATATACCAACAATTGTTGTCGATTGCATATCTCACTGTTGGATCGTTTCTCGCGTCGTGTGGTTGCGTAGCTGCTTAGGCATAGACATTTCCCTACTAGCATTCGTTCCCTACTAGCATTCGTTATTCACCACACTACTGCAAAGTGGCACCAAGCGGCAAAAATTGTGCTTTTTCAAACACAATTATATTAAAAAGTATTTTTAAATTATTTTAAATAAATGCTGATTGGTAGTAGGGGTTTTTACATTTTTGGACATTTGCACCCTACATTCGGCAGCTATTGAATATTTCTCAATTGTTGTTGATGAAAACACTTTGTGTTATGCTGTTTAACAGAGTTTATTGCATATAATATAAATTATGATTAACAATGCGACTTCACTTCAGGAGTTCAACTTAGAGACTAAGAAAAAATATTTACATTTATTTACAACTTAGAATATGTTCTAACCTAACGTCATACATGTTGCACTCCTCCTCAACATGGATGACATTTTACACAAAATGATATTTATTTCAAATTCATTTGCTCAATAAAATTATAATGCTTCACCTTCGCGGATCATCACATCCGCTAACATGTCAGCTGTTGGACAATACACCAGTTCAATCTCTTTGCTCTGCACCATATCTCGTGTATGATGAAACCGTACCGATTCTCTGCTATCTTCTTGGCACCATCCATGAAGCGTAAATACATAACCCGTATATGACTTCCTATCCACGGAGTCCATGTTCCATTGATTTCATAATGCAATTTCATATCGACTGTCCCAGACAAATACCTCAATATATGTTTAAGTTTCGTCATATGCTCTCTATGAGGATCAGCATTTCGCTGCCCCAATTTAGTTACCGAATGTAAAATATCAGGTCTCGTACAAATTGCCAAATATATCAACGTACCAACTAACGACTGATATTGCTGTGGGTCTACCTTTTCACAATTACCCTCACATTCGATTTGATAACCTGCTTCAAATGGAACCGAAACTGACTTACAATTCTCCATGCCGTACTGCTTCAGCATATCTCTTATATACTGCGTCTGACTCAACTTGATGTTAACTGTTTCGCCTTCACGATCAATTTCCATCCCCAAAAAAATTTCAAGTTCACCTTTATCGCTCACATCAAATTGCTCTCCAATTTGTGCCTTTAACTTCCTTATGATGGATTTGTAGGTACGTCCTACAATAATGTCGTCGACATAGACCGCAACCAGACATGGAATCAAATTTAACTCTCGAAGAGTTGAATCAAGCTTTGACTTCCACTCCTTTCCACTCTGCTTCAACCCATATATTGCCTAATGAAGCCGTAGCACTTTGCCTGTATTGTTCTTATTCTCAAAATAAGGTGGCTGCTACATATAAATTTCATCATGAAGGCTGCTATTCAAATTTTCTCCTTCACAGCCAATGACAAAAGAATTCTTATCGTCGAGTAACATACCACCGGAGAATAAGTATCGTGGAAATCAATGCCATACCGCTGATTGCACACCTTAGCAACCAATCTCGCTTCGTAACGTTCAAACTCACCGTTAACGTTTCGTTTGATCGCATACACCCATTTACATGGTATAGCCTTATGCCCACTCGGCAAATCCACCAACGACCATGTTTTATTTTTGCTAAGTGCGTTGTACTTGGCTTTCATTGCCTCTGTCCATTGAGTACAATTTTCGCTTGAAAGAGCTTGTTCTAACGTCTGTGGCAAATTTTCGTCCATGGCACTATTTACCGTATATACATTTTTCGGTCTACCTGGCTTTCCCGTTCTAATAATTTTCGGCCTACCTCGACCAAACTGAATTTCTGCTTCAACGATTTCTTCATTGTTGTCAACGGCAATGTAACTTCAACGGGAATGCCTCTTATTCATCTGCTGTGTTGAAACTCTCATCGTGCTCGCCCCTTTTTTTGTTCATTGACATCGTCGTCAAATACACAAACACCCTCTTGAGTTTCCCCCTCGTCGGAGAGTACATCTCGCGTTTCAAACACTCTGTTTTTCTCGGGATCATACAATCGGTATGCTTTTGCTGTTGTTGAATACCCAACCATGATGTATTCCTTTGCATCAAACTTTGACTTACCGCCTGATTTGTCTAGCGCAACAGCAATACACCCAGACGTTTTAAAATTTTTGACACTCGGCTCTCTTCCATACCACACATAATACGGTGTCTCATTTTTTAATTGCTTTGTAGGGCATCTGTTTCTTATATACACTGCATTGTTAACGGCCTCTGCTCACAATCGCTGCTCAACATTGGCATGGAACATCATCGATCTCGCGGTTAGCCCTCTCTGCTACGACGTTTTGTTGTGGTGTGTATGGCACTGTCAACTGCCTTTGTATTCCCTCTCTCTGCAAAAATGAGTCGAACTCGTTGTTCGCATATTCCTTGCCATTGTCCGTTCTTATTGCCTTTATTTTACGACGTGTTTGACGCTCGACCAACAACTTGAATTTTTCAAAAACGTCACTCTTGTTCTTCATGAAGTGCACAAACATCCTCCTCGACTTGTCGTCAATAAAAGTAACGAAGTACCTCGAGCCCGTAATCGAACACGTCCTAAATGGCACACACACATCGCTATGGACAAGTTCCAGCAACTCATTTGATTTTGTTTGCGACTCAGGGAACGGCTGTGTGTGAATTTTACGTATCATGCATGTTCGGCAATTCGCATCAGTCACCTTCTCTACATACATGGCCTTCAACAACATGCCCTAGACAACTCATGCAAACTGTTAAATTCCAAATGTCCATACATGTTGTGCCATGTGATGCTGTTGTTGGTCTTTATTGCATACAACCCTTGGGTTTTTCTCTCGCACACGTCAAACATATTGACACCTCTTTTCGCACGCAAAACAACGCTGCCATCATCTATTTTTATGACTGCTCCATTTCTGTCGAAATTTACCTGTAATCCTCTGGTGACTGCTTTGCTCTCCGAAATGAAGTTTGCCTGCAACTCGGGTAAATAGAGCACATTTGTTTTAGGAGCAAACGCCTGCTCTGTTGTCAACTCAACAACCCTTTCCTCTCGCCTCTTCCCCTCCTCGAGAAGTTTCTGCTTCATGATGGGCAAAGAATGAAGATCATCCCGCGTCTCAATGGCCACCACAAAGTTTTCATAGGCACTAGAAAGACTTGACAAAAGCAAATTACCAATAGCTCCTCCTGAATCTGAATTCCCGTCTCCTTCAATTTCTCATAAATTTCGGAAAATTCATTTATGTGATGCACCATACCACCTCCTTCTGCCATTTTCAGATTCACCAACCTTTTACCAACCATTGCCAACCATGGATCAAAATGCTGCGCATTTGAATAACCCAACTGTCATAGTTATTCTCATCCAATTAATCATATTGTTTTTTATTGTCTCTCAAACTATTGTTCACAAATTATTCAATCTTTAAACAGTTCCGGCATCTGGGCCCATAACCTGATGAATACACTTTGTGTTTGCTGTTTAACAGAGTTTATTGAATATAAGATAAATTATGATGAACAGTGCGACTTCACTTCAGGAGTTCAACTTAGAGACTAAGAAAAAATATTTACATTTATTTACAACTTATGTTCTTACCTAACGTCATACATGTTGCACAAGAGTTCCCATTAACATATTTCAATAGTTGTTGTTGTCAATCAATGACCTTGAACATTAGTCATTTTTGTGGATCCCGTAGCATTTTTTTGGACTTTTGCATATTATTCGGAGCAAGAAAATACTTGTTTTTCCTATTAGGTTGGCAATTTTATCCATTTTTGTCGTGTTTTTGTTCAAGAGCTTTGTATATTTGATATATTGTTGTAGGAGCTCAAACATTTTTGGACTTTGCTCCCTACAATCTGCAGTGGTTACGTATATCCAAGCAAAATCATATTCTAAAAATATGGTTTTTGACAATTAAATCTATTGTGGTTGTATTTTTACACATTAATTTTTCTCAATACACATATTCTTGTTTGCTTTTTGGACAATCGCACCCTATTATTTGCACTCACCTCATCAACTACACCCTATAATTGGTCAATTTTATTATTATTAATATTTTTTTTTGAGGAAATTTAAAAAAAAAAATATTTGTTTTGTGGCCTTTTTGAATTAGTTTGGCATCGTGAAGAAATTCTTCAAAATTTTCTTCACTTTGTACTACTTTAACATAGACATTTGCAAAAATGTTGTCCATATTTTGGAGTGTTTGCTGGAATATCGTTTGAGCTAAAGCAATCTTTGTTGCATTTTAACTTTGATTCCCCCATACTTTGTTGTTTATAGAGGAGTTTTTATATTGCGACATTTTCATATATCACCTACTTAGTTTTACCTCCTCTTTACCTTGAAAAATGTCGATAACTCCTCTCACCCGCTTCAAGAGAACCACTGACATTGTCGTAAACAGTGTGAAATTCTTTGAAACATCGAAATTCGCAATACAGAAATTCGAGAGTTATGGGATAAAGTTAAGTGCCCTTATGATGAGTGCAAAACATACCTTTCGACAACCGAGACTGCACAAGTTGATATATTTAATGTCGTTGAGAGAAAATACAGTATATAATACATTTTTTGCGTATTCTTCTCCAAGTCACCTTCGTCTATCCACCATCAATCGGCATATCAATCGCCTTAAAAGTCTTGCAAGTGATAGTTCCTCTGCTATAGCTCCACCAGTTTCACAATCTCGACCAATATCAACATCTCTACCAAATTGTCACAACTATATGCCACCTATAACCTTCTCTTCACCTTCCGCTTCGAATACTGTGCAGTCTACCACTCCTATAGTTGCTTGTGAATTTCAAGGTTCTTCCACTACCAAACAACCTGTCGATAATCATAGTCTCGTTGTTCCACATATCGACATTGAAGTTTTTGCTGGAGATTTTGTATAATGGCCCACATTTCGGGATCTGTTCACCACCTTATTTGTAAACAATTCACATATTTCGGACATTGAACGTCTCTGCCATTTAATACAAAAGACCACCGGTAAAGCTCGTGAAATCGTTTCCAGATTTCCACTCACCAATTCTAGTTTCCCTCTAGCTTAGAAAGATTTGTCCGATACGCTTTGTCCAACGTGGGATAAATAGTTGTCTTGCTGCATTTTCGTTGTCTTCTTGGAAATAATTGGACGATTTCCTCACAGAGAGGATACAAACATTGATTTGCTTAGAACACATCTTCCCCATTAAAAATATGCTGTCGTTGCCAAAGAAAATGTCTTCTCCAACCTCCTTTAAGAATTTGCTAAATTGTAGTAGCGCTTCTCCTACCTCCCACAATAACTTGTTGTCTACACATCATTCTAAATGTGTTAAATGTTCCTGCCATCTAATCTCCCACCCATAATAGAAATTAATCGCCTTAGTAAATAACAATATTGTTTGAATACACAAATCACCCGTTTACAAAACTCGTGTCGCTACTAAATTTGCTACTTGTGCATTTTAAGCTCACTTGAAATCTGAATTTACGTTCATATATAGCTTTTACTAACCCATATCAATATTAAATTGTTAATTGCTACTTTATCAGTCGTAGCAAGGGGGCGAAAAGTATAAGTTTGATACGTTCTGACTCAAATTCCGGAGCTCAGTCAATCACGTCTGCTGACTGACACCACGGGCATCACCTCGGCAAGTTCCCTTAGCGGAGACCAATGGTGGGCAAAATTTCTCTTAAAAATGTTTAAGGGAAAGTAAAAACATTAATTATTCTTCGGAATTTATTCAATTTAATATTTTTAAAGCATAAATAATATCACAGGAAGTTCAAAAAATAAATACATTAAAAAAAATCGGAAAAAATTTCATTATTGTTTATTTTTGGTTTTAACATAAACAAATTTAAAGAGAACTCATCAACGCTGGTGTGCAAGTCTGCCCAACTATGGCGGAGACCGTTTAGTACAGATGCCACCGAGCGGTGGTTGTTGCGGTTTTGCTCTCCTTGCTTGACGTTTTTTCCCATTGGAATATGTAAATGTAGTAGTGAACGACCGAAATCCTCTGTGATTGCATGAACCATAGCGTTCACTTGTCGTATAACCATAGAAGTAACAAGTTGAATAACGTCTACGCGTTACTACTAACAGGTCTTAGCGCCGCCAAAATAAATTACTAGAGGTAATTTATTTGTTGTAATAAAGAACAGAATACCACCAATAAACCAAGAATTTTATTGAGATTATTAAAATAATACTTTCTTGTGTTTCATTTTTTTCGAACTTTCTTTTCAATACACCATTAATTGTTTGGGAGTTCCCTTGTTGTCGCTTGCACCCCGCTTCCGTGAGTTAATACATTGATCACCCCCATCCACCACGGCGAGGAGCAGATCAAACCCCTCGCCTAAACACATTGGATTCATAAGTGTGACCTATCATAAATTTATCCAAACGTTTTATATTCGATAACCCAAATTTACGCACGCTGATCAAACGTGTGGTAACGTGTCTGCCACTAGTCTAAGAACAATACAGGTTAAAAATAATACCCTGTACCACAGATTGCTGACGGATATAAAAATTTTCGACTCAAAACCTAAATACGACAAATACTTCAAAATTACTTACTTAAAATATTTACAATTACTCAAAAAAAAAAATTAAAATTGACCTATATTTATTAAAACGGACAATATTATTTTTCACGAAAAAAATAATTTTTATAGATTTGTTATTGTTATTGGGCCGTGCATGAGTCCGATTTTTGAAACAATGTAGCCAAAATTACGAAAAACGTCAATAAATATGTTGCCTTTACCATGATTAGTTATTAAAATTTTCTTTTTTGTTTGATATCCGAAATTTTTGTTGTATCCAATGGAAATACCAATGATAAATAATGGGGAATACATAATAAGTTATCCTTTTTATAATGCTCTTGTCCTACTCGGTCCATTTTAATTTAATTTTTTATTTAACCGTTTTTAAAAAGTATTTATATTTTATTATACATGCCCTAATATTTTTCGTGACAACTTTATTATTGAAATAATTGTAAACAGTTTTATAATTAACAATTGAATTTTTTTAGAAATGTTAAGAAATAATTAACATTTGTTTTTATAAAAAAAACTACTATTTATAATGTATGGCATTGTCCGCCGAGGTGTAATGCGTATTTTCCTTAAATCCAAAACCACAAATCGTGGTCCGATATTGGTAACGCATGGTATGGTGCAACATGTATATAGGATCCTCAAAATACTGCAAGTTACAAAACAGAGTTATAAGTGGGCTATACCTAAGGGTGATGAATATTGATTACATAGTGTAGAAATTACCGGAGTTTGGAGTTATCATTATATGAGGGGTTATTCTTAATTGAGGACCGATATAACTCAACTTCGAATCTAAAATTTTCGTTTTGTATCACAATACCTTCCTTCATCCTAAATATTTATTTTATATTTATATATAGGGGCTAGGGTTAATTGCGGGCCGATATATTTCATTCTCGAACCTGACGTTCTATTTTTTATATCGATATCATCCAATGGTAGAATTATAACAACAGATGGTTAAAACGACTAATTTGTGTTAGAATTTCATACTTTTTAGGGTATAAACTGACAATTTGGCGTACGCCCCTGGAGGCTATACCAAAATCGCTATCAATATTGTTTGCATCGTGTAGGAATTACCGAATATTTGATTATCGTCAGGTTCGAGTTTTTTTCATCACGATATCCTTAGAAGGCGGATTCATTACAACAGATGGCTAAATCGCCTTAGAATCCCATACTTATGGAGAATATTATTCTACCATAATAATAATACGACTACATAGGGAATATATTTAACACATAGTACTACAAAATAACGCGCTCATTAACTCCAAAATTATCGAAAATTAGGGGTTGCCCATATAAGGGTAGCCGAAAAAATGGACCTATATTTATAATTTATTGGAGAGATTTGCTACCCAATAAGAACTCAAAGTACTTAATTACAGCCAATTCTGTCGAGATGCGATACAAATTGGGGGTAACATATAGGAGCTACCAGGAAAAAATTGGACCTACATTTATAATTTTTAGTGGAGAAATTTGCTACCCAATAAAAACCCACTGTACCAAATTTTAGAAAATTCGGTTAGAACCTCAAAATACCGAAAATTGTGGGTACCCCCATATGGGAGCTATACCTAAACGTAGACCGATATAGTCCATTTTCGAACTGCCTTAACCTGTCTGCAGACAAAAGACGACGCTACGCAAACATTTTGGCGATGTATCTCAATTATAAGGTCGGAAATGATTTTTGTCGATAAGTTACAAACGGAAAAACAAAATTAATATACCCCCATACTATGATGGAGGGTATAAAAGAACTTTCAAGATCAGGGGTGTGTTCTTTGTTTATTAATCCTTAGGATTAAAGATGAAAAGTGAATGATATCTTAGTATGGGTAAAACCCTGTCCTGATTCATCTATTTCCAGTCTAAAAATGTTTTCAATCTGGATTGGTTGTGACCAAAAAGCATCTGATGACAATTGAGTGTCTGGCCTCAGTCGCGGGACTACCTTGCCTATTTTCAGGATCTATGTGAGTGACAAATGACAGATTTAGGGCTGATGTTAGATACTTGAATCCAGGTTCATCCAGTTGTTTGAGCATTACCATAGAAATTCCGTCCGAACCCAACGCTGTAGATGACATCTGACAATTTGTTTTTAATTAATTCTGGTGTTACCTCCCCGGCCGTTAGACTTTTTATCCGACGCCCTGTCACTATCGGTGTGCTCTAAAAACTGTCGTTCTGTCAGACGTTCTGTCGTTATTCCTTCCAGAGTTCGAGAGTGACTTAACCGTTGATAATAATTTACTTGTTCCGGTCAAAATGTTGTATTGCTTCAGGAGGTCTACCTAGATCTATAAAGTAGTGATAGAAAAATTCTTTGAAAACTTGCCTATAAACCCTTCCTAGGTTCAGAAATATTTCATATGTTTCGAATTCGGGTGATCTATTAACGGAGGCAATTATAGGACGATGTCAAAGTGAGTGAAATTAATTAATTTATTAGACACGTGCCACTATCGTGGTGTCTGGCATGATGTGACAATGTACCGGCGATCACTGTGCAAAATGTTGAACGGAATGCCATAACTCATGCTTTTAGCTTAAGCGATATAGGTCTGTACTGGAAAGAGAGTGGCAAAAAGAATTCACCTGGACCACTGGCCTAGGATTCTCTATTAGGAATATACAATTTTGTATAATTGAAATGTTAAGATTTTTGTAAGGAGTCCATTATTAATTTTTTAACTTTTCTAAACAAAATTTGAAAATTTTTAGTAAAAATATTGTTTGCAATTATTTAAATCTTGAAGTCGTCACGAAGTCGTCGAGGGGATGTATAATAAAAAATAAATGAATTTTGTAAACAACTTAAAAAATTCAATTAAAATCGACCGAGTAGTACAACTAAATGGTAAAAATATTGATCATAACTTATTTTCCGTTATTTATCATTGGTATTTCCATTGAATACCACAATTAATTTCGGATATTTAACAAAAATTGAAATTTTTTAAAATTATAATGAAATTTCCATTACTTTGTTTCGTCTTAGTGGTTTCATTGCTTCAAAAATCCTACTCGATAGTTAACGAAATTCCTTGCTATGATGTTGGAGGTAGATGTTTTACCAACAATGATTGCTGTTCACGACGCTGTTCAAGCTATGCTGCAAAATGCGAGGCATTATAAAATAATAAATTGTTAAAATGAAATTTCTTAACATTTATTAAAATAAAAAGGAAAAAATGTTCATAAAAATACGACTATATGATACCCTTCACCACATGGGTACATACGAGAGATGCTCGTATGTAGGTTAGGTTTGGGGATGTGCAGTCACTTATGTGGCTGCAGCACTCTGAGACCGATTAGGTCCGTTGTGATCATCCACGAGAAGATATACAGTGAAGAGAAGAGATGAAGACAGATCTGTAGGGGAGAGAAGATTGGGGAAATAAAGGGCGATGAGAAGCTTTTAGAAATAAATAAAAGTGAAATAAAGGTCGATGGTTATGGGAAGCAGACAGAAGATGTGTTACGTGTCAAGGTTGTACGTTCCTAACCACTTTCGGTTTCTTATTATGCTGAGATTAGAGCAGGTTCGGTTGTTGAGAAGATGCTGAGACTCGGTAGAAAATGAGCACCCACTAGTCTGTGCCGCCTGTAAGCCAGGGCTGGTCAGTGACACAGGAAATTCACAATTGTCTCCGTCTCCTCCTCGCCAACACAGAGTCTACAGTAATCAATATCATCATGATCCCATTTACTAGTGAAAGCCCTGATATTGCAGTGACCAGTGATGATTCCTGTCATCACTCTAATTTCAGCTTTGCTCAGCTTCAAAAGTGAGTGCGTTCTTTTGGTAGACAGAGTCGGCCAAATGGATCTTGACACGTTGCACCTAGGTTCGTTGTGCCAAAGTTCATAGGCTCTTTCGTCGATGAATGCCTCAAAGTTCCGGTAAAAATGACATATGGTTGGTTGAGTCATCAGTTGCTAGATCGGTGGATTGAGATCCTCGTTTAGCTAGTTCGTCCGCTCTTTCATTACCCAAGATGTCACAATGTCCTGGTACCCAACACAACCGATAGCTGTAAGTAAGTTCTTCCAAAGCTGCTCTACACTTGAGGACGGCCTCAGATTTGATGGCTTTAAGAGCCGCTGGACTATCATTCTCCAATGAAGGGGGCGGGGGACCCAGGCTGAAAGGACCCGTCTGGTTGGGATTTCAGATAGGAAGACCGCAGCAAGGTTAGCTCCTTCCCAGAGCGCGCCAAAGCGTGTCCCCACATTGCTCTTCCGGTACCAGTCTGTATAACTGGTCGAAGAGTTCCTTAGTTTGCTCCTCTAGACTATCGCGGATAGCGCATAGAGTCCCGTGTAGGTCGTCCCCTCACAGAAGCATCTTGGGACGACCATTGAATGGAATTGGATGAAATTAAATGTATGAACTACATAGATATTTGAACTATTCTTAAAACAACCCATATACATTGTGAACTCTATGAAAATTGCATGCCAATCGGACTGACTATGGTTCCTTAAAAAAGTCGTTAATTACAATGTATATTCTTATAAAAATAATTAAAAATATTAGGTTTTTAGAAAATGTTTTTGCAAAATAGTCAGGCTGAATCCCAGTTTGTTGTTTTTATAAAAAAAAAAAACTATTTATTAGTGGGGAATGTATGAATGTTAGAAAATGATAGAAAAAAATTATAAAAAAGTGGGGGACATTCGCTAATATACCTATAGCGCTATATTATTTTCTTAACCAGTTTCTGAGTTTGTCTTTAAAAATAATTCTTTTAATATTGTTCAAAATTACATATATAAGAGCAAACGCGCTAGTATAGATGAAAATGCGTTGGAAAAAACTATTTCTGATGGTGCGTGAGACCTTGACCTTAAAAACTACAAAAAATTTTAACTTATACTAATTTATTATATGTTTTTGGTACTAGTTTTTATAAATAAGTATCAGACGGCAATAACCAGCCATAGAGTTTTTATATCAGTTGAATAAGTACTGAGATGTAGAGCTCTAAAAAATTGCCGAATATGCCCCAGTCTCCCCTACTTTGAGATTTTTCTACACATCTTGCACGTACCATTCGTTATCAATATTGTACCACGATTTGGGGTTTTTGAGATTTTAGGAAAAATTAACATTACAAATTGCTGAAATTGGTATTGCGTGTACATGTAATAAGCCATAACAATCGCTTAGTACAATTGTCGGTATAGGTCACTTTTTGTATGCTCTATATAATCCCCCATTATTCCTTACATTAGAAGACTCGACAGTAGATTAACTTCGGATAATGTGGATGCCGCCTTGATAAATGTTTTTCTAATTAGAGAAAACAAACATCAAACTTGGTTTTTAATAAATAATTGCAATGTTGAAAATGTAGTAGTAGAAAATGTGGCTCTGATTGTAAAAGTGTGATTTGAGCATTTTTAGCACAATAGTCGAAAGTTTTCGCAAAATAGTCGAACACTTTGTTTTTCTCGAATATAAAGAAGTTATGTGGTTTCCTTGTTTTCTTTAACAAAAATATACGTTTAGCTGTAATTACAATCGGTGATTTTTAATTTTTATTCATTTTTGAAGCCGAAAATTATTTTTAAATAAAAATATTGAATGTCGGGTAATGTCGACCACTATCAAAAAGTGGGACCTTTTCATGAGGACGAGTTCGAAACATGGGCGTATTTAATGTGCGATGATGTATTCTATCCTCTGAAAACACGATATGTGAAATTACAGGTGCTTCGGTTGGATAATGAAGCAAGGACCTTAAAAATACTTCAAATGGGGGCTATTCCAAAACATTAACCCATATATTTTTGCATTCATTGTTACCCAAGAGTGCAATAAATTGAAAATTATCACCACCAATCCACAACCTACTTTTAACTTACTGATCCTCATTACCTACACATACTGGTCCACATTACCCGCTAAGTTATTTTTATTCGCAGTTTAGAGTTTTTTGAAATATAATGCGATAACATTTTTATAGACAAATACATATAATGTTTAACCTGCAATATATTTAGCTAACAAATCTACTATGTTGTGAAAACAATTTGTTTTTATTTTTTACCGTTGCTACGGCCACAATGTCAACAAAAGAAAATGATGGTCCACATTACCCGAAGTTACTCTATAACATAGTTCCTCGTAGGATGGGAAAATATTAGAAATTTAATACTTATATTTTATCAGTAATTTAATGTTTCTTATTTGTTATATAAATATCCCACTATGTAAATATCCCACCCATTTTTGTTTCCATTGGGAGTTTAACCACACTTCCCAAGGTCATTCCCTATAGTATAGTTCCACGTGGGGTTGGAACTTTATTTTCCAAAATTTTTATAAACACAAAATATATACAAACTGATTTTCACCTTTTTTATCTATTTGTGTCAACACTAGCTCAAGCACGTTTTGTGTTTATTTTCACTTTTGTTTTTTAATTCACTAAAAACGAACAACGCGTGATTTGCATGAATTTTATTATCGAAATGCTAAAGATTGTGGTCATCCGAGGAGAAGTTGATGAAAATTGACGTAGAGGAAAAGGGAAGAGAAGAAACCAAAAGAGAAGTTAGGATACATTTGTTAACTTGGTCAACCTGTTCTGTCCCAGCCATTTTAGATTTCTGATGATGTTGTAGATTAAGACAGCTGCATAGTAGAATAGAAAGTAAAACATGGTGGAAACACCCATTAATCTATGCAGTCTGCAGGCCAAAACTTGACAGCGATATAGCTTTGACAGAGTTGGCCAGATGGATCATGACCTAGAACACCTAGCTTCGGTATGACATAATTCACTAGTTTTTTTTTTTTTTGTCGAAGAACGTCTCAATATTTCTTAAAAGGGTCTGTGCATCCAGACTTTTTATCAATTCCGATGCCTTCCAATTGGCGAAGATTTCAGCCTGGAATACATTACAGGCGTCGAATCACATTTTTTATGTTTTAGCAGCATTCTGGGAATTCTCGAAATAGATTCCTGTGTTGAAGTAAAATCCCAAGATTTGGACGGGCATAGCGCGGCTAAATACAATAGAAATTCTTCGGGTTTTATATGGAAATGGTGTATTAAGAATACAAAATTTGAAATTAATGTTGAAAACAATTACTCTGTATCAACTTTTCACGATTTCTTTTCGTGATTTCGTGTGTTGTTGATGGTTTTCTGTAAAAATATCACTTAAATATAAGTCCAGAATTTTCTAAACACTTATTTCAATAAATTCTTTCATAGACTAAATTTCAAGAAATATAAAATTTGCCTCGCGCATTATGAAATTTGGATTAATAGTTTTTGTCATTGCCGCATTTTTAATATGTTCCACAATTCGTTTGTCGAACGCCTGCGGGGAGATTGCTGCCGCCTGTAAAAATCATGCAGATTGTTGTAGTGAACGCTGTGCTCCCATTATCCACCGATGTTTGTTTAATGGGAAAAAGGGTAATTGAGTCCCAAAAATTAATAATTACTTTACTTTGTACACAATTTTTAATGTAAAATGTGCTACTTTTCAAATAAATTTAAATTTGTCGAATGAAAACCAGTAAGGAAAGTAGCAAAGTCGGACGGGGCCGAATATATGCTACCCTTCACCACTTTGGGTATATTCAACAGATGGAATCATAACATACTTCGCGTTTTTGAAGGACATGACATTAAACATGTCATTCTGCAACGTATACTTAATTTTGGTCAGATATAGAGTTGCTTCTTACAATGGGACAAAATTATATAAATAAATTTAAAGCAAAATATCGAAATCCTTCCAAACCGCCCCCTGCGATGGGAGCTATATCTAAATCCTAACCGATTTTTCCCAATTTCAATACAGTTCGTCCTTCGGCCAAATAAGTGACTTGTGCCAAATTTCATCCAAATCGGATCATAAATGCGACCTGTACTTTGTTTACAATTTAACATCTACAGACGGACGGACGTGCATAAATCGACTCAGAAAGTCATTCTATGCATATTCTCAAAAGGAACCATGTGTCTATCTTGTTTTCTTTTGTCTGTTACAAACATATGCACAAAGACATAATACAGTGTGATGAAGGGTATACAAAGTTTGCAAAGTACGTTATTACTTCCAACGTGTTGTTATTAACATTTTATTTCTAAAAATCCCAAAATACAAAGGAAGTTATATTGCGTTGTTACTATGCATCGATAGATGGCAGGCAGACCCATCAAATAGTAAAATTATCTCTGTGTAGTTTGAAGTTCATCCGACAGATGACGATATTAGTCAAGAAGTACTGAACCGATTTTGACCAAATTTTATGTATATGCTCTATGGGGCGTGATGAGTGTTTCTGTTTAATCTTAAGTTTGTCCTACAGATGGATCGGTATATAGCTTCTATGTGTTTTCCCCGATTGGAGATTGGGTGCTTAATCGGCGTGTGTCGACGTTATGTATTCCGACACCGACTAATCCATTTTTCTGAAAAGAACGTGGGAATCGAACGAAAGAGAGTAATAAAAGGAAGTAAAATTAATTTAAATCTATAAAACAAAGTATGTAAAAATGTATAGTAACACATCAATTGAGAACGGCAGGGCCGTTTTGACTCAAAATACCTTTCAGTTGTCTATAATTAAAGTGGGAAGGTTTTTATAAAAGAAACTTTTGAGAAAAAACCCGCGAAAATCGTGAAAAACATATTTTGAAGCAACGGCTGGACCCATTTGCCTACCATTATGTGGGACATATACCATAAAGTGATACCGATGAGGGGGAGAAAAAACAATAAAGAAATAAAAACAAAATAAAACAAATTTTTTGCAGAGAAGATTCCCCCATTGACTCAAATGAGTGGCCAATTAACGTGAATAATAATTGGTATGCTACGGAAGGGATGAACAACATATCGAACATATACATTGTCGTAAACAATCTATCGAACCTAAACATTGTCGCCCACCTTGCAGCGCAACAATGCATTAGACAAAATCGCGACATTGTGAATAAAATGCAGCAATATGTGCGGTAGTTATGTTTCATTGAGCAATTGTTTGTTAATACAAATATGGTTCTCTATTTTGTTACAACTAATGTTGACAAAAGAAAACAAAAGTAATGGTTACTGTTTAAACTATTTTGTTAACTGTTCCTTGTTGGACCTAAAGCACGAATTAAACACATCCTGTCCTATGGTAAATACGATAATAAAAATCCGATAAAGAGCAGCCAAAATGAAGCAGTGCACAAGGGAGAAATGACTTCTAAGAAACTGCTTTGACTGAAAAGCAGTCGAAGACATACACAAACCTCTGACGATACGTCACGCTGAATTCATATACAACTTCATATCGAAGGGCTCGAGTAGCTATTTTTTTCGACAAAGAGCAACCAAGAAATCTCAAGAAGCTTAAACGATTGATAACAAAACGCATAATTTTAGAGAACCAAATGATTTCCACCATGAATGGAAATCGCGTGAACTAATTCTTCAAGAATAGAAACCAGTTGGCATGCAAACGGCAAGATAGTTGATTTACGTACAATTTATGACAGCGTTATATACTGAAAGCTTTGGGGAGGAGTGAACTGTTCGAAAGCAATAAAAGCCTGATCTAGCAACGAAAATCTAGGTGAGCGAGAATTACGAAAATTTAATGAATTTTGACCGGACGCAACGACGATAATTCCTCCCACAGACCATTTCCGACGGCGAACGATGCTTCAATTTGGGAACATATGGAAATCCCCAAAGTCGGAGTAGTGTTCTGTGGCGAGATTCATCCTCAGCAAAATCCAATGCAGTCCTAAAGACCTGGACTGAGGACGAAGGCATAGGATCAGTTAAAATCCAGCCGAATATCGTGTTTTAGGCTAGGAGGGAACCCAAAACATTTCGTTGCATCCCTTCCCTCCGATCTGTGGATACAAATCTGCCCCTAATAAATCGACAGGTCTACAATTGAAGTGGTTAGCATCGGCTAATGGTAGATTGGGCAAGCAAGAAGTAAGATTAGAACGAAGGGGCATTGAAGGAAGATTTCCAGAGATTTTTGGAATAACGAAAGTATTAGCATCAACAATTAAAGAAGAATCGAAGCGAGAACGGATGCGAACTGAACAGTTAGTCTTGAAGGTGGCATAGTTTGAATTATTTTCACCGGAAATGGTGGCAGAAATTGACTAAGTAGGCATTTGGCAAGTGTTCAGATATGAACGAAGCCTCTGAACCAGTTTCGATCAGAGTGCGAACAGGTTACGAAACTCCTAAATGAACTATGTTGACCATAGCAGTACCCAACAAGACATTACGATTTTGGGTTGCATGGAACACTTGACTATTCATAGGATTCGAAGGCCTAGACCATAGAGGAGAACCAATACTAGAGGACTGAGGGGAACCAATTCGAGATGATTGAGGGGAACCAGTAGGCCTATGCAACAAAGTGTGATGGCGAATTTTACAAATATTATAGTTGTGGCTACTGGCACAATTTTTGACAGAATGTCCTACAGAGAGACAATTTAGACAACCCTGATTTTTAAACGCTTCATGAGTATGAGCGTAATGAATGGGATTCATTTTGTACAAAGAATGCATGAATTTGATCTATGTTTAACCGCAGAAATTGGACTAGAAGGGGAACTTCGCATGTCTCACAAGCAAGCTAATATTTGAATTCTTTCGGTTAAAAATTTGTTCAAGTCTTCCCATGACGATAGCGACGATTTATCTTTAATACTTTGCTCCCACAAAGCTACCGCGAAAATACAGCCGTTGATACCACGCTGTAGAATTTTCAAGTTAGAACTAGGTTCAGATTCTGAAAAGGGAAGGTCGAATAATAGCTTGAGATACGATATCGTACGTATCCTTCAACGACTGCCAAGCCATAGCGAAACTTTTATGAGTGAGCGGAAACATTGAAACGATTTTCCTAACTTCACCTTTTGTTTTTTGAACTAAGTGACAAAGCCTCTCAATGTCACTTAGACGAGAGAGAACAAGTCCCGGAATGTAGGCCACGATAGAAAGTCTCTATGGAAATCATCAATCTTACAAGGTGGTAAGTTGAGATTATGCATTGTATTCGAAACATTAGGTGGTAAACCCCAACTACAAAATATTTTTTAAAAATATTATTTATAAAATTTCCAAATTTTGTACCACGGACAAAATGGATCAATAAGCTCGTTCTCTGCATTCTCTTTTAGCAAGTCATTTCATATGGCCGTTTCTCATTTGTTTTCCGAGTATTTTCTCTCATCTCTGGTGAAATGGATATGTTGTTGGTATGATTATGCAACAAACGAGAACAGTGGATGCGATATAAAATTGTTGGTAGGTTTGAGAGTAATAAGAAAAATAAGTAAAAGGGCACGATGTGTATTCGTATTGTTAGTGCTTTTTTACTTTTCTCACTAGTGGCTTATGAATTCAACGAGAATGTGAGAAGCACTACATAAATGAAATCAATAATATGTCAAAATGTCCATGAAAAATAATAAATATTCGCTCCATAAGATTACAAATACCCCAACAATTTAGCTAGCTATAGAAGGTATTACTGAAAATGTTCTAATTTTCGGGAAGTATATATATATATATACTTTCCGAAAATTAGAATTTCTCGAAGTATATATATATATATATATATATATATATAAACGAATCCTATATGGAGATAATTGCGCATTAGATGCACTAGGTCTCTAACTTATATGTTTCTGTATGGCTCCTCAAATAAATTTTTAATGATGTGAAAAAAGTTTTCTTTGAGAACGACTGTACCAATTTAACTTACTTTTTCCTTCGATTGTTTTTAATAGCAGTGGGAAGAGTTTTATCAAAAAATTTGAGAAAAACGTAAAAAAGTCGGAGATTGGAGTAATTGAATGTTTTGTTACTTACACTATTTATAAATCAAGAACGTCTGCACCAATTTTGGTAATTCCAAGGACTTATGAATCGTATGTGATCAAAATAGGAATTACGCCATCAGTACTAAATTATCTTTTGAGACAAGAGTAGTTAGATCACAACTTAACATTGTTGGTGAAATAAGTTGGACCAATTGATAAACTGAAATACCACACATACTGGCATAATTTAATATTGAGCAATAACAATATTACTTAACCCTTTCAGTGTTTTTGTGATTTTTCGGTTATCCTATGTACCGTTAACATTGATGTTTTTGTTTTTGCTGAAAAAACAGACGAAACTGTCCGAGGGTTAAAATGAAAATTGCCTTTTTTCTAAACTCTATGCCTTTATATGATTTTAAGTACAAAATTTTAGATTCTTATTCCGACAAAAATTTTATTTGACACTGAAAGGGTTAATATATTGGGGTATCAGTAAATTAAGGTTTACCGTCATGTGGAAAATAAAATGCATATTTTTATACCCTTCACCACACTGTGGTACAGGGTATTATGTCTTTGTGCATATGTTTGTAACAGGCGAAAGGAAACGAGATAGACACATGGTTCCTTTTGAGAATATGCATAGAATCACTTTCTAAGTCGATTTATGCATGTCCGTCCCTCCGTAGATGTTAAATTGTAAACAAAGTACAGGTCGCATTTATGATCCGATTTGCATGAAATTTGGAACAAGTCACTTATTTGGCCCAAGCACCAATGTCCCTCTATATTTTTCGATTAGCACGAAATTTGGTACAGAGTACTGTATTAGGTGCAGAATGATGTGTGCCAAGTTTCGAGAAAATCGGTTCAGTTTTAGATATAGCTCCCATATATAGTTTCGTCCGATTTAAGGTAAATGGTGCACCAAAATCCCTATATATCATTCGATTTGCATGAAATTTGGCATAGAGTACTGAATTCGGCCCAGAATGATGTGTGTTAAGTTTCGTTAAAATCGGTTCAGATTTAATGTAGCTCCCATATATATTTTCGTCCGATTTTAAGTAAATGGTGCACAAAAGTCCCTATATCCTTTCGATTTGCATGAAATTTGGCACAGCGTACTGAATTAAGTCTGGAATAATGTGTGCTAAGTTTCGTGAAAATCGGTTCAGATTTAGATATAGCTCCAATATATCTTTTCGTCTGATTTAATGTAAATTGTGCACTAAAGAACCAAAGATTGGTCGACCCGCACACAATTTTGTACATACAATGTACTGAAGTTACTATAACCTTTCGTGTGCCAAGTTTTCTTGAAATTGGTTCAGATTTACATATACCTCCTATATAAACGTTCGTCCTATCTTAAGTAAAGTAAGGCAAAACGTACTGAAATTAATATAAATTAATCTCGGGCAAGTTTCCTTGAAATCAGTTCAGATTTAGATATAGCATAGCTTCCATATATAATTTCGAACTATTCATCTTGATTGAAACCAAATAATCTATGGGTGCTTGATTGATATTACATTTCAAACAGTGAAGCATACCAAATAGCGTGCGTAAAGAATGGTATGTGTTAGTCGGTTTACTTATAGATAAAGATCGCATATTTAAGTTCGTTCACTTTCATGTCAATATTCCTTCGAAAAGACGACATCTGTAAAGATACATATGTAGAATATCCCTAAAGTGGTGAAGGGAATCATATATTCAGCCCAGTCCGACTTTACTACTTTCCTTACTGGTTTATTGTGGAAATTTGACATGATTTTAATGGGAAATAGTTACTGATATATATTTTCCATGAATTCGATAATTTTTATTAACCCTATATTGATGCACTTCTGTTAAGACAAAACAACGTTTGTCGGGTCTGCTAGTGTCTATATAAAAATATTATTGGCCTGCCATCTATCGTTGAAACAACGCTTCATTGGACATTGTGCCCTTACTTATTTATTGTTGCCATTTTCCTCTGGGTTCGCACTCGTCGCAATGTAACAGTAAATGGGCGAACTAACACAATACGGAAACTCGACGTCGAAAAGCTAAAAAACGCAACATGTAGCAGAAGCCTACTCCGCTTAACTTAACCACCAGCTTGACAAAATAAGTCCCCAAACAGAAAACGAAATAAGTCCCCAATTCTTTATACACAAAACAAAAACAACTATAATTGGGGACTTATTTCATTTTAAAATTTTGGGAGTTATTTCATTATGAAACAACTCCCCAAAATTGTAAAATGAAATAAGTTCCTAAGTCGAATTTGGGGACTTTTTCATTTTTCTTATACTGAAAATAATGAGAAACTTGAACAAATGTCGTTATATTTCTTGCTGAGGTACTGACTGCAACTATTGTTTACCAACTAGTTGATCGAAAAACGTAGAATTGTAAGCGTCATGGAATACGAAATCTTTACCGGTAAAAGAAAAACATAATGATTATTGTATAGTCCAGAAAAAAAAATATTTGTATAAAAAAATCTGAAAACAACTGTGTCCAAAAATTTTAATGCAGGATTAGAAAATGCAAAGCTAGGGTAAATGTTGAAAATGGAAAGTTTTTTTTACTTTTTTTTTGCCAAAAAAGTATATTGACCATAATCATCCAAACGAAGAACAATTCTATATGGAATTGTTCTTCGTTTGAATTGTGATGGAATTTGTAGTGCCTTGGGAGGAAATATAACTGCTATTAGCACTACAAGATCTTCATTCTGAAATGCATGTTAAAGGTAAGTACCAAAAAATATTAATACACATTTTTAGTAATTATTTTTTAATATCAGTAACCAAACCTTTTCCAATAATATTTCGTTTGGAAAAATACAAAGAGGATTGCAATATATTGCTGGCAAAAAACTTTTTCTCCAAAAAAAGCAATTCAAGTTGTTGAGTGTTTTAACTTCGAAGCTATTTGGTCTGACAAAAGACGATGCAAATCCTAGACATTTTTCACAGCATGCATACAGGATGATCATCACTCATTTTGCTTTTTCATCCTTAAAATCAATTGATTTAATTAAAGAAAATATCCAACCAGCACAGCGGGCATATTTGATGGATGCTACATTCAAAGGGGTCCTACATGGATGCTTCAAACTACATATCATACTTTGACGAAGTAAGTGTCAGAATTTAATTTTGTTATTTTAGGTTTAAATTTTGTTGTTTTAGATTTTCCAATATTTTTTGTACAAATGGATCGCAAAACATAGCAGGCATATACTGCAGTTCTTATGTATATTAAAGAAAATATATTCAACCTGGGTCCATCTACTTTCATAATGGACTGTGAGGCAGCTATAAGACAGGCTGTAAATTTGGTTTACCCGAAATCAAAAACATTGGATTGATGGTAAGTAGACATTTTTAATATATTAAGTATATAAAAGTATTAAGTGTTCGACTCCAAGATATATATTCAATAACTAAACAATTTTCAGTAACAACCCATTTTCGCAATTAATCAATTTTCTTTCAAATACTTCATTTCTCAATGCAGTACATGCATAACAATATACATAAATATATATCTTTAGGTTTCACTTTTGTCAGGCTGTCAGGAAAAAATTAATGAAAAACAAGACTTTGTTGGACTTCATGAGATCAAGCAAGAGTGCTTCGAGCTTATATCACAAAATGTTAGCTTTGCCATTATTACCAGGGGATTTAATTAATGGAGCATTTACCCAAATAAAATCTAAAATTTTGTTAATAGACGGAGAAGGGTTATTTGTGACATTCATAAAATATTTCGATGGTTTTTGGATGCAGAAGGTAGGTATAATATAAAATCTATTGTTTATATGAAAAATGAAAACAAAATCTAATATACAGATTGGAAGCTGGAACGTCTGCAATAATAAAATTCGAACAATCTCTGCGGCAGAGGCGTATAATGGAGTTCTGGGCAAAAATTTGGAAAAACTGTAATTTTTTTAAGTTTGTTGGAACAATTCAAGACGTAGAATTTTTTTAAAGTTGTCATTTCAATATGGTGTGCGAAAGTGGGGGATCTTTTTCAAAGAAAAAAAAAAGAAAATGCAGTGCTTTGAAAGACCGCGAAATAGAAATTGCAACAAAGTTATTAGAAACATGAATGGTAACTGTTGAAGCTTTTCTATCTCGAATGGTCTATGAAAAAAAGGAATGTGTGAAAAAATGCTTCTAAAATGAGACATATTCCAGGATACCATTTTGGAAGATTCTTCTTCAGACGAAGATGAAATATTTGAAGAAAAGCGAGTAGATGATAATACATTGTTGTATTATCTGCATGTCTATGGCTTCCAACACAGTTTATCTTCCTTGCAAACATCTTAAAATGTGCGACGAATATGTTTTCAAACTTCAAGATAACGCAATTGCTGAAAATCGTGGAGGTTGTAAATGCCCAATTTTTATTATAAATTGTTTTTTAGTATTAAAAATAAAATAAAAACCATATGATAGAAACTGCAACTTATTAGAGATTTATTTCATTTCTCGGTATAGGGACTAATTTCATTACGAAATAAGTCCCCACTTTTGGGGATTTATTTCATTTTATTTTGGGAGTTCGTACATTTCAGTGGGGAGTTATTTCATATTACTTTTTGCGGATTTATTTCATAATGAAATAAACTCCCAAATTTTTGGGACTTATTATTATTTTCTGTTTGGGGACTTATTTCATTGGGAACTTATTTCATACCGCCGTATAAGGCAACCCTAAAGAGAGTAGCAACACGTAATGCGATGGAGAATTATCGGGAGAAAAGGAGAGAGGAGAAACGTAGCAGAGTAGCTATTAATCAGCTGAAGAACAATAAATCAGCAGGTGCCGATGAATTATCAGACGAACTGTACAGATGCATGCACCAGGTGATTAGTACAATTTGGCTAGAGGAATGCATGCCCAATGATTGGAAACTGAGCATTCTGTGTCCCGTGCACAAAAAAGGAGACAAGACTATATGTGCCAACTATAGACAAATAAGACTTCAGATTGTCACTCTGCGCCAAAACCTAGAAAAGACCAAGGTCAGCAATGGGATCCCTTCAATACCGAACGAGGGTTCAGCCAATGTGCCGAGTGACCTTTTTAAAATCCTGCTGTCATGCGAGAGAGAGAGAGAGAGCAAAAAATAACTTTAAATCACAAAATATATGCCCTCAATAACCGTTGTCGCAATTGAAATTTATTTTGGTAAAAATAAAAAAACCAACAAAAATGATTGCCAATTTTCAAATTATTATCAGTTAACCTTCACCTTGCCGTCACAATGACTTACTTTTTCGGCGAAAAAATAAACATGACAATTGTAGTGACATTGCACAATAGCACAGCTGGTTATTGTTAATATTCTTGAAAAGCAAACATTTTCTATTTGCTTGGGAGTTGCTAAAGTGTGAGTCGCTATCTCACTATGTTTATATACAAAATATTATTTTGCTATTGCCTCTTTTGGCAAATTTCTGTGGGAAATCTATATAAAATAGATTTTACGGATATACATATAAGTGAACCTTTTCAGATGGTAAGTGTACATAGAAATTATAATTTAATAATAAAATATGAAGCTTTTTTCCAGAAACGGAGTAATTGCTTACTCGTGGATTCCTTGTGCTTTGTTGGTCAATCATGTTGTTCGAAACGCTGTAATCTAAGTACTCATAAATGTGTTAATTAAATAAATGCTAATATACTATGAGTAATTATTTTCTATTAAATCTAGACATATTTGTATACCACCATAAACCATACCATAATTTATATAGTTTTTCTTATCATGGCCCGCATTCGTACAGAGGAACAAGATAATATACTATACTAACCACTAAAGGTTCGTACCCATGGACAAATTATACAAGGTAATCTCATGTAGTCATATGTTTCCAATTTTTTCATAAATTTGCCTTTGACAGTACTTAGCTTTCAAAATTTGAATGCAAATATCTTCCTTCGAAATGTACGATTATTAATTGTTTACTGGCAGAAATTGCTAAATCATTTATATATTATACGTATACATATAAGTTGTACCAACCATGATTAAATCTTGAGAGCAATATAGGGGCCACAGGTCGGCAGAGAGACCACAGGTCTTTATAGAAATCACTTACTTAGCTGGCTTGTGACAGGACGTTTGTACCATAAGTCGAGCTTAAACCAGTAAGGAAAGTAGTAAAGTCGGACTGGGCCGACTATATGATACCCTTCACCACTTTGGGTATATTGTACATATGTATCCTTACAATTGCATATTAATGTTCCCTCGAAGGAACATAATCATATCTTTCTGCAAATTTAATTTCATGCGGGTAGATTTAGAGTCAACTGCGTGCCATGGGACAAATTTATGGAAAACGATTTATAGCAAAATTGATACACTCTCTTCTGTCATCGCATTGTTAAAAATTTAATTTCAATCAGACACCCGTTCGAAATACAAATGGAAGCTATGGCAGCATCTGCTGATACATTGTGCAAAATTTCGTGTTAATCGGACAAACATTAGGAGTTTGGTGCACCATTTATGTAAAATCGGACGAATATATATGTATATGTGGGAGCTATATCGGAATCTGAACCGATTTTTCCGAAACTTAACACACATCATTCTATACTCGACACAGTACGCAATGCCAAATTTCGTGCGAATCGAAGGATATATAGGGACATTGGTGCACCATTTACAGTAAATCGGACGCAGACATATATGGGCTATATCTAAATCTGAACCGATTCTTCCCAATTTCAATAGGGTTCGTCCTTGGGCCAGATAAATGAGCTGCGCCAAATTTTATCCAATTCGAATCAAAAATGCGACCTGTACTTTGTTTACAATTTAACATGGAAAATAAAAAAAAAATAAAAAGTGATTCTATGCATATTCTCAAAAGGAACCACGTATCTATCTCGTTTCCTTCTGTCTGTTACAAACATATGCAGAAAGACATAATATCCTGTACTACAGAGTGCTGAAGGTTATAAAAAGATTTCCAGGTCATATTTCGAGACGTTACCTTCCAATATATCTTTCTATCGTTTGTTTTTGAACTGCTTACGCAGACCGTAGTATTTTCCTACGGATTTCAAAGCTGATAATATTATTTTTGTTTATGGCGGTACCGATGTATATAAAATCCTTCACTACCTCCATGCTGTAGTTTTCAAGTTCCACAGTTGGTCCGAGTCGTTCAGTAGACTTGCGCATTAATACCATCAGCATGGTCTTATATCCATTTACTGCCAGTCTCCTTCTTAATTCGTTCAAAGGTGGCTGTTACTCCTCGCAATGTTCGACACATTATGTCGATGTCGTCGGCGTAGGAGAGTAAAATATGTTGTTGGGTGTACAGAGTGCCATTTCTGTTCCTATTTGCATCTCGTATGACCTTTTCCAGCAGGACATTAAAAAGGTCACACGAGCCGCATTGATACGATCCAATAATGTAATAATAATAATGCAATTGATCATTGGCTTCAGTCGTTCACACAGCACGCTGGATAGCATTTTATATGCGATGAGAAGGAGACTATACCTCTATAGTTGGCACACATGGTCTTGTGTCGTTTTTTTTTTGTGTGGGACACAGGATGCTGAGAGTCCAATCATTGGGCATGCATTCCTCTAGCCAAATTGAACTAATCAGCTAGTTCATGCTCCTGACCCGCATCTGACCACCGGTTTTGAAAATTCGGCACCTGCTGATTTATTATTCTTCAGCCGATTGATTACTATTCTGATAAAAGGAGCTTTCTGATAAAAGGAGCGGTAAGTTATGTTTGCAGCTTTCCGACTTCGAATTTTCGTGTTACATTAGATCGCACCTTTGCTGCTACATTAAGACGGTTGTGAACTTTGGCTGCTACAAGGTAGTGGTCCGAATCGATATTCGCTCCTCGGATCGATCGAACGTCTAATACACTGGATGAATGCCTTCCGTCTATCGCAACATGATCAATTTGATTTCTCGTTGCTTGATCAGGAGAAATCCAGGTGGCCTTGTGTATATCGAGATGTTTGAATCTAGTGCTGCTAACTAACATGTTTCTTGCTGCCGCGAAGTCAGTCAACCTCATGCCGTTGTCGGATGCTTCTTCATGGAGGCTGAATTTTCCGACTGTGGGACCACAAATATTTTCCCTTCCGATTTTTGCATTAAAATCTCCTAGCAAAATTTTAATTTCATGGCCAGGGCAGCGGTCACATGCTGTTTCTAGAAGCTCGTAAAATATGTCTTTGGTCTGCTCTTCTTTGTCTTCGGTCGGAGCATGGGCGCAAATAAGACTGATGTAGAATAACTTCGCTTTTATACAGATTATAGCAATTCGCTCATCAACTGGAGTGAATAAGGGGACGAGGTCTTTTATTCTCCGATAAACCATAAATCCGCAACCAAATTCATGTCTTGTTTCATGACAGTTATAATACAGTGCTTAAACATCTGATTTACTTACGCTTTCCCTTTCCATCGCATTTCCTGTAGGTCTTTGTACTTCTTGAGTATATCCGCCAAAGCGAAAACTGCGCCTGTTCTAAGTGCAGATTCGTAGATCGTGGTCATTTATACGTTTGCTGGGGGTCGTCATCACTAGGGGGGTTTGGTTTTCTTTTTTATTGCTTTTTCATATTAGGAGGGGGTTTCCGAGTGTGGGAAACTAACCCAACGCCTCAACACACTATTTCAACGGTTGATGAAAGGCCTTCGCCATGTTAAAGGCAATCAATCACCTATTTCAATTAAAACTATATAAATGTTTTATGTTTTTAGAAGACGTTTATTTCAATTAAAATGTATTATCATTATTTTTTGTCATGTATATTCTATGATCAGCTTAAGTTTAATAGTTAAATGTTACGATTTGAAAATTAATGATATTGTTTAATGTATTTTATTGTTTAGAGCAATTGTTGTATTGTGTTTATTTTATGTTTAAAAGTTGAAATTTTTATAAATAATTTGGCTTTTTTTTTTTCTTTTTTATCTGAACTCTCAGCTAAAACTACAAATACTTTTTCGTTTTTGTTATAAATGTGCAAACAATTTTTTGTTACCAAAACATTTCAATAAATTTTTATAAATATATATTTTTAATGCCAAAAAATATTTTTGTTTTAGAATTTTGTATGTTTTTTCTGCACATTGGAATGAATATACATTAAGTTTAAATATAAGTTTTTTTTATTTTTCATTATTTATTACTTTTGTTAAATATTCATTTTATATAAAAAATTCGAATATTCTTTTTAAAATAATTATTTTTTTAATCAGTACATTGACTTGTGTAAACTCATGTATTTTTTTTATAATTATGTAAACCACAAAGTTTGATTGTGCGAAAATATGAACGAATAGCTCCGACACAAATGAAAATCTGCAGTTTTCGACTATTGTCGGTAATTCTTTTGTTAAACAGTTAAAGAATATCACTACTGACCTATTATAATGGTAACGGCAACAAAACTTAATTATTACTCGGGAATTCGTTTATAATTTAATACTATTCGATAAATAGATATACAATTCTGTGCCGACTCCTGGCCCTTCGATGAGAAGTCTTATAAACATCTCGGTTAACATCGATTCAAAGAATCAATAATTATCATATATCTTTGAAAAGAATACTGATAAATATTTCGATCCGCACCGATGCCATAGAGCCGCCGTTCGTCATTACTGGTAAAAGAGATAAACATTTACATTCGCATTTGATCTTTGCTTAAAAAAAGTATTATATGTAGCTGTCATATACCGTCATTAATTCCAAAAGACATCTGTAGGAACTATGCTACATAGTATGAGGATAGGAAGTGTGCCTTAAAAATTCGATGCAAGCAAAAACGGGCGGGATCTTTATATAGGAGATATAAGAACTACGTGAACTTAGGCAAATTATGCTTTTTCAAACCCCCACGAGGAACACTATTATGCAGTCTGAAATAATATATAATGGACCGGACCATATCCAATACAAATTTCAAAAATTTATAATGACGATATTTCCTGATTCATAGGCCACTACGGGAATTTGGGGACAACAAATATTATGTATATGGGTACATATCCAATCAAAGAGCTGTGATAAATCATTGTAGAAAATTAGAAATCCGCAGCGGATAGTATCCTACACATGTATAATAGCTTTGTATGGTCCAAGAGTTTTTAGCAGTGCTAAATATTGGAACTAGACCCATCTTTTACTTTACCGATCGTCATATCTGTACTAGCTCTAGACATGTCCGTCCGTCTGACCATTATAATTTGTTAACACTCAACACGCCCCATTTATAGATCAATCGTACATTTTTTGGACCAAAGAAGATAATAATAAAGTCGGAATAGATCCGCAGATGAGCGATATTTGCTCTTCAATGAAAAACTAAAGTTATCATTGAGTAGACAATCTCTCTGCCCAAAAATGATTAATATTAGTCCACGTTTTGAGCTAGGACCCATATAATAGTACCACCCATACATGCTTTTATATCCTCCACCATAGTACGGAGGGTATATTGTCATTCCGTTTGTAGCTCATCGAAATATTCATTTCCGACCCTATAAAGTATATATATTCTTGCTCAGGGTAAAATTCTAAGACGATCTAGCAATGTTCGTCCGTCTCTCTATCCGTCCGTTTGTTGTAATCACGCTATCTTCTGAAGGAATTGAGATAGATCGCCACAATTTTGCATAGGGTCGTCTTTTGTCAGCAGGCAGGTCAAGTTCAAAGATGGGCTATATCGGTCCACGTTTAGGCACCCACCAATTTTCGACATTTTGGGGTTCTTGTGCGCGCTTTTCAACCGAATTCGATGACATTTAGTACATTGAGTTATTTTTGGTTACAAATGCCTCCACTAAAAATTATAAATATCGGTCCACTTTTTTGGGTAGCTCCCATATAACGGTACCCCCAATTTACGGTATTTTGGGGGGTTTAGGCGAAGATGGGCTATATCGGTCCACGTTTAGACATAGCTCCATATAAGGGTACCACCCAATTTTCGGATTTTTGGGGTTCTTGTGCGCGTTTTTAAAGCGAATTCGCAAAAAAATAATGGTACAATGTGTTCTTATTGGGTACCAAATTTTTCCACTAAAAATTATAAATATAGGTCCATATTTCCGAACACTCCCAATTTTCTTGAGCGCGTTTTTCAATCGAATTCGCTGAAATTTGATACATTGGGTTCTTTTTGGGTACAATATGTCTCCAATACAAATTATAAATATCGGTCTACTTCTTCTGGTAGCCACAAATATAACGGCACCCTCCAAATTACGGAATTTTGGGGGTATTTCTAAGCGCGGGTTCTTATTGGGTAGCAAATATCCTCACTAAAAATTATTAATCTAGGCCCATTTTTTCGGGTAGCCCCCATATAAGACACCATAAATTTTCGGTATTTTAGGGTTGTTGGGCGAATTCTCTGTAATTTGGTATATTGTAGTTGCATATGGTAATGGAACCTTCCTACCAAAAATTATTAATATTCGCCCCTTTTAGAGTTAGTTCCCATATAACCCCTTACTTATA
>NW_026872603.1:0-13346 GCF_032173495.1 Musca vetustissima
TAAGTTTGATACAACATGTTGAATGAAAACACATTTCAACATTTAATTGTGAAATTTGTTTTTTATTCAATTAAATTTGTTTTCGTACGATTTTCGCTAATGAATGTGTTTGCGCTCAGGCCAATGAGACAACGTATCTTGAGGAAAATGTTTGTAAATTGTAGGTTTATTTATTTGATAAGGAACTAATTATTTTTAATTACAATGCCATATATTCCCCACTAATAAAAAGTTTTTTTTTTATAAAATCAACAAACTGCAAAAATAAAATTTAAAAAATTATCAATATTCCACCCGCCATTAACGATACTCATCAATATTCGATATTAGGAATTCTCATTTTGTCTCTAATTTTAGTTTCTCATGTGGTGTCAATTTTCTTACCAACAATTATCAATATATGAGTTGGTGTATTTCCCATATTAAACCACCGACAGATTTTCTGCATTTGAAGGTTTTAGCCGTATTTTTCAATTGTAGTGGCTGTAATATATCATAATTCAGGACATACGAAACCCCTTTTTGTGTCGAAACCCCGCTTCATTTTTAGTTGTATTAAGTTATTTACCGAATATAATTTGGGATATTCTTGGTATTAGGAGTAATGCTAGAGGCTTAATTTTTAGCCTCTATGTTTGTTCGTTGTGGGAGACGTACTTGTAAACTAAGAGATTCCACCAATATGATAGATGGACATTTCAATATATACTCCAAATTGACTGAAACGGTGTTGTTACAAAGATAATTGAGACCTAAAGTTGATATTTCGATAGGGCACAAAAGGTACAAAGCCGATATTATTGCCTTACTTACTTACGCCAATATTATAGCTGCCATGAAACGAGACATGAATTTTGCTTCGGATTCATGGTCAACAGAAGAATAAAAGACATCGTTTTCCTACATCAATCTCATTTGCGCCCATGCTCCGACGGAAGACAAAGATGAACAGACCAAATACATTTTCTAGGAGTGGCTAGAAACAACATATGACCGCTGCCCTGGTCATGACATTAAAATTCTGTTCGATTTTATTGCAAAAATCGGAAGGTCAAATATTTTTGTCACCACCGTTGGCAAATTCAGCCTCCGTGAAGAAACATCCGACAGCGGCATCAGCCTGATTGACTTCGTGGCGGTAAAAAACATTGTAGTTAGTAGCACTAGATTCCAGCACCTCGATATACACAGGGCCACCTGAATTTATCCCGACCAAACAATTAGAAATCAAATTGGTCATGTTGTGATAGGCGGAAGGCATTCATCAAGTATTTTAGAAGTTCGATCGATCCAATGAGCGAATATCGATTCGGACCAATACCTGTTAGCAGCCATGGTTCGCAATCTATTTAATGTTGCAGCAAAGATTAGATTTCATATTTGCAATCGGAAACTCGACTTCGAAAAGCTGCAAACACAGCATGTAGCAGAAGCCTACTCGTCTCAACTTACCCACCTGCTTGATGACAACACTTCTTGTCGCGATAAGAATAAAGAAGCACAATGACAAAGAATTGCCCACTCCATACAAACTGCAGCAAAAGCAACACGATCAGGAGTGTCGTAATGCTACTGAGAGGAATAACGCAGCGTATAGAACAACCCTGCAGGCAGTAGCAACACATAATGCAAGAGAGAATTATTGGGAGAAAAGAAGAGAGAAGAAACGTATTAAAAAAGGAATAAAGATCGTGAGCGTGTCAGGAATAAATCCGGAAATTAATACGACGGGTAAAACACCAAACCGAATGATTTGATGCAGGGACGTCCTCCTGTACAGATGAAGAAGGAAACCTAGTGACAGATACAAACAGAGTGTTGATGATCTGGAAGGAGCATTTTGCAAAGCTTCTGGTATCAAATAGTGACGGTGTAGAATATACCCAGAACCAATAAAATATGACGGTATAGAGTGCATATCACCTAGCCAAGATGAGGTTAGAATAACAGTTTTGAAATTCAGAGAAGGATAGTGTTGGCCAACAGATTCTAGTATGGTCTAAGAAAGCAATTTAGAAATAGGGCCACCTCCCAACAGGCCAAACTCACACTCTACAAGACTCTGATGCTGCCCGTGCTGTTGTATGGATCTGAAGCATCGGTACTTGCGCAGACAGATGAGACAGCTTTTGAAGTGTTTGAGAGAAAAAAATCTCCGAAAGTTCTACGGGCCGATTTACGTCGACGGTGAATTTGGACGTTGGATGAACAACGAGCTATACCATTTATAGACGGACATCAAAATAGTTAGACGTATCGAGCTTGGACATGTTTGCTAATAGATGAGATTGCCCCAGCCCAAAAGGCATATAAAAGCGAGCCTACTGATGGTTCACGCAGAAGAGGAGGGTCATGAGTTCGATGGAAAGATCAAATGGAAGATAGCATATCGAAACCTGGACATCTTTTCTATACATTAGAATATTTTTACGGGTTAACCTACTTTATGATGATTTATTTGACATATTTGCAAAGTAATTGGCAATTTAAATCCCCTGGGTTAACGCAATCCAGTATAATGTAAACGTACTATAAGCTCATCTTATGATATAAATGTTCTATCCCGAGCCAGCTAAGTATGTACATATATACTGCATGTGAACCACTGTCAGTCGGTCTTACATCAGTCACCAATTTGCACATGACTGCCTCTCATTGTTGGTCCCCATTGCGGACACAATAACCCTTTGGCTTAAAATCACTGTTTCAACGTTGTGTCCTTTTTCTTGTAGCAGTTGACGCTCTTGTTTTTTTTCGGTTCTTCTACACCACTTGTCTTCTTGATATGAAAAGTTCGCTCACACAATAATGAGCAATGTCTCTTAATGTTCGTGTTTTGTTGTTGCTGTTACTACCACTAAATGTAGCAGTAAAGTGACCTGCCTTTAGTTTATGTTTTGTAGTGTGTTACTAAATTGTTCTTTATCGTTATTGTTGTTGCCGGAGACTGTTGCTAGTGTTCGTTGCTACTCCTGTGTAAATGTTATCTCCACAATTACTGGCTTTTTTATTTGTATACAAGTGTGTGTGAGTATGTGTGTGTTTCTTCTTCTTCTTTGTCGTGGTGATGGTTTGATGCCACAGACCGGTAATTAAGATAAGAGCTAATTGCAGACAAGTTGCTGCCTCCACTGCTGCTGTCGTTGTTCTCATTCACACACAAACCCACACATACACACTTTTATTTATAACATCGTCGACCGAAACTCCAGGAAAAACGAGAGTATGTTAAATGTCACTAGACTTTTATTCTTTGTCTATAAATAGAGCATTAAAAAACGATGTCACAACAATGAGAGGCTCCCTCTTGTTTTACTGCAGGCAATTGCTGTTTGTGAAATAATTTTTAGTGCTTGTAACATCATGACTCTTAAAATAGTTGAGATTTTAAGTTATTTTTAAATTTTGGTGAAGATTGTTAAAAATCGCATTTGTCGATGAGAAACATATTTAAATTGTTAGTTTGAAAAGGTTTTTTTCCTAATGATTCGAAGCAATTGAAGTTTTTGGTCATACATTTTTGGTTATTTGTTGTAGCTGTAGAGCTGCTTTTGCGCAAAGGGCTGAGGTGACAGACGGGTTGTTTCGAATCGTATACTCCTCTGTCTTGGAAATGCATAGATTTGGTTGTTTATCGAAAAAATATAAATGGCGTAGGGGATGACACTGATCTCCCCGCGGTGCCACCTGGGGAGCTATTCTCATCACCCGATGAAATAGTGAGCTAATATGTGCCGCGAATTCACCCATAAAAACTATAAAAAAATGGGTTGAGGCGACGGGTTAGTTCCCCACTCTAGGAAACCCCAACCTACTATGAAAAAGCTAAGAAAAAGAAAACCAAACCCCCCTAATGTTGACGACCACGCAAACGAATAAAGGACCACGATCTGCGAATCTGCACTTGGAATGTGCGCACGTTGCACAGAACAGGCGCAGTGTTCGCTTTGGCGGATATACTCAAGAAGTACAAAGCCGATATTATTGTCTTACAGGAAATTCGATGGAAAGGGACAGGCGTAAGTAAATCAGACGATTACGCCCTGTATTATAGCTGTCATGAAACGAGACATGAAGTTGGCTGCGGATTTATGGTTAACAGGAGAATAAAAGACTTTGTCTCCAGAATCACTCCAGTAGATGAGCGAATTGATATAATCCGTATAAAAGCGAAGTTCTTCTACATCAGTCTCATTTGCGCCCATGCTCCGACCGAAGATAAAGATGAACAGACCAAAGACATATTTTACGAGCGCCTAGAAACAGCATATGATCGTTGCCCTGACCATGAGACATTAAAATTCTGCTAGGAGATTTTAATGCCAAAAGCGGAAGGGAAAATATCTTTGGCCCCACCGTCGGAAAATTCAGCCTTCATGAAGAAACATTCGACAACGGCATGAGGTTGATTGACTTCGCGGCAGCAAAAACATGGTAGTTAGCAGCACCATATTCAAGCATCTCGATATACACAAGGCCACCTGGATCTCTCCTGATCAAGTAACGAGAAATCAAATTGATCATATTGTGATAGACGGAAGGCCTTCATCCAGTGTTTTAGACGATCTGAGGAGCGAATATCGATTCGGACCATTACCTTGTGGCAGCCAAGGTACGCACCCGTCTTAATGTTGCAGCAAAGGTGCGATCTAATACAACATGGAAACTTGACGTCGAAAAGCTGCAAACACTACAGGTAGCCGAGGCCTACTCCGCTCAACTTACCCATCTGCTTGAAGAAAGCACTTCTTGTCCCGATAATAGTATAGAAGCACAATGGCAAAAAATTGCCCACTCCCTACAAACTGCAGCAAAAAGAACAATTGGGTACCAAAAACCACCACCAAGAAACCCATGGTACGATCAGGAGTGTCGTAATGCTACTGATGTGAAAAACGCAGCGTATAGGGCAACCCTGCAGACAGTAGCAACACGTAACGTGATGGAGAATTATCGGGAGAAAAGGAGAGAGGAGAAACGTGTTTTCAGAAAAAAGAAGAAAGAACAAGAAAAACGTGAGTGTGAGCAAATCGAGATGTACAGGAGTCAGAATGAAGTCCGGAAATTTTATCAACGAGTAAAACACCAAACCGAAGGCTTTGGTGCAGGCACATCCTCCTCCTGCAGAGATGAAGAAGGAAACCTGGTGACAGATGCAGACAGCGTGTTGAGGATCTGGAAGGGGAATTTCGAAAAGCTTCTAGTATCAAATAGTGGCGATGAAGAAGATACCCCAGAACCAATAAGAGATGACGGTATAGAGTATATACCACCTAGCCAAGATGAGGTCATAAAAGCAATTAATCGGCTCAATAACAACAAAGCAGCAGGAGCCGATGGGTTACCAGCCGAACTATTCAAGACTGGTGGCCAGATACTGGTCAGGAGCATGCACCAGCTGATTAGCACAATTTGGCTAGATGAATGCATGCCCAATGATTGGAACATCTGCATCCTTAAGGAGACTTATTCCTATAGAGGAATAAGTCTCCTTCCCATCGCATATAAAGTGCTATCCAGTGTGCTGTGTGAACGATTGAACGAATCGGACCATACCAATGCGGCTTTAGACCTGGCAAAACCACCATTGACCAGATTTTCACTCTGCGCCAAATTCTGGAAAAGACCTACGTAAAACACATCGACACATACCACATATTTGTCGACTATAAAGCCGCATTCGACAGCCCTATCCGTTCAGAGGTGTTTAAAGCCATGTCTGCGTTCGGCATTCCTGCAAAATTAATACGGCTATGCAGGATAACTTTAAGTGGCACAAGGTCAGCAGTTAAAGTAGGAAAGGACCTATCGGTGCCCTTCAATACCGAACGAGGATTCAGACATGGTGACAGTTTGTCGTGTGATCTTTTTAACATACTACTGGAAAAGGTCATACGAGACGCAAAGGTGAACAGAAATGACACTCTGTACACCAAACAACACCAGTTACTCGCCTACGCCGATGACATCGATATAATGGGTCGAACATTGCGAGCGGTAACAGCTACCTTTGAACAAATTGAGAAGGAGTCTGCCAAAGTGGGTCTGGCAGTAAACGGCGAGAAGACCAAGCTGATGGTATCAACGCGCGAGGCGTCTAGTAGACTCTGACCAACTGTGGAACTTGAGAACTACATCTTCGAGGAAGTTAAAGACTTTATATACCTTGGTACCGCCATAAATAAAACGAATGACATCAGGATTGTTATGGCTAATTTATACGCGGACATCGACGTAGTCAGTCGTATTGACATGTTGTGCGGATGAATGAAAATGCCCCAGCTCAAAAGGCATATTAAAATGAGCCTACTGATGGTTCCCGTAGAAGGGATAGGCCACGAATTAGATGGAAAGACCAAGTAGAAAACAATATCTTGGAACGTGGTCTTCCAAATTGGTGAACTTGCGCACAAGACCGACGGGCTTGGAAATCTTTTTTAAGCTCGGCTTATGGAACAACCGTTCTGTAACAAGACAGCTAAGTAAGTAATGTAAGTAAGTACATTAAATTTATTATTCAGTCTGGAAACCTTAATAATATTTAATATAGTATATTTTCGCTATAAGAATAAGATTTAATCTCGATTTAGCCAAAGACGTCTGTCTTTCTTAGTTAGAGAGAGAGACGGATATTATATATGTTATTGTTTTGCCATAAATCTCACATAAATGTATATGCACGTCTGTATTTTTTAAGTTTTGTTAAATATAGCTACACCGACAACATTCGATGCGGGTTCATCTTACGATATAAGAAATTGTTTGTCTAATTTTGCCAAGAGTTGTCTTTTGTCTGCAGGCAGGTCAAGTTCGAAGATGGGCGGTCCACTTTTAGACATAGCCCCCATGTAAGAGTACCCTACAATTTTAGGTTTTTTGGGGTTCTTGGGTGCATTTTCCACCGAATTCGCTGAAATTTGGTATATTGGGTTCTTACTATGTACCAAATTTATTCACTAAAAGTTAAAAATGTAGGTCTATTTTTTCTGGTAGCCCCCATATAACACTACAACCAATACTGTGATTGACAAGTTCACACGTTGGCCAGAAACATATCCGCTTAGGGATATTAGGTTGAACCTAGAGCACGGACTTTAAAAATAAAAAATGTCATGTTTTGGCGTGCCACATACAATAACGACCGACAGGAGTACGTAGTATACATCAAAAATGTTTGTAGAGTTGACCGAGTTACTTGGCTTTGCCGTATCACCTTCAAACATATGTCATGTTGTGCAATGTTTGCTTCAAATCGAACATTCCTTTGCCTAATATTGAATTTATATAAATTGGAAATTTTGACAATTATTGGGGGGATACCAGAATGGGTCTCACTTTCGAACTTGATATAAGCTTGGTAAATATAATAGGTTATGCAAAATTTGGTTCAAATTGGACATTCCATTCGTCTTATATTGAATTACTAAATATTGAAAAAGTTGACACTTTGGGTGGAGGGCTTTATTGAAGCTTTGTAAAGATAATAACGTTTATTTCTAATAGCGCATTCCCTGCAAAATTTGGATGAAATCCAGACAGACGGGCGGACATTTGTAAATCGATCAGAAGGCCTTACTACAAATGGCCAAATAATTTGATCTTGTAATCTTTATAAAGTCTTTCTGTTCTTCTATACCTTCTGGTATTCTATACGAATACCTTCTCGTATTCTATAGGAAGGCCTTCTAGTCTAGCCATAAGAAGACCTTCTGGCCTTCTGGAAATTTATGAAGAAGACCTTTTGGTCTTCTATGAGAAAACCTTCTGGTCTTCTATGAGAAAAACTTATTTTCTTCTATGAGAAGTCCTTTTGGTCTTCAATATGCGACATTCAATAAGATGACTTTCTGGTCTTCTATAGGAAGACCTTCTAGTCTTCTTCTGGTAGGAAGACCTTCAAATCTTCTGTAGGAAGACCTTTAAATCTTCTGTAGGAAGACCTTCTGGTCTTCTATAAGAATACCTCTGGTTTTCTATAGGAAGACCTTCTGGTCTTCTATAGGAAGATCTTCTGGTCTTCTATAGGAAGACCTTCTGGTCTTCTATAGGAAGACCCCTGGTCTTCTATATGAAGACTTACTGGTCCTCTATAGGATGACCTTCTGGTCTTCTATAGGAAGACCTTCTGGTCTTCTATAGAAAGGCCTTCTGGTCTCATATAGGAAGACCTTCTGGTCTTCTATAGGAACACCTTCTGGTTTTCTATAGGAAGACTTTCTGACTTCAATAGGAAGACCTAATATTCTATAGGAAGACCCCTGGTCTTCTATAGGAAGACCTTCTGGTCTTCTATAGGTAGACCTTCTGGTCTTCTATAGGAAATGCTTCTGGTCTTAAGAACTCTGATCTTCTTAAGGAAGACATTCAGGTCTTCTATAGGAAGACATTCTGGTCTTCTTCTGGTCTTCTATAAGAAGACCTGGTCTTCTTAAGGAAGACTTTCTGGTCTTCTTCTATAGAAAGACTTTCGGTCTTCCGTAGAAAGACCTTTTGGTCTCATATAGGAAGACCTTCTGGTCTTCTATAGGAACACCTTCTGGTTTTCTATAGGAAGACCTTCTAATATTCTATAGGAAGACCTTCTGGTCTCTATAGGAAAACCTTCTGGTCTTGTGTAAAAAACCCTTGTTCTATAAGAAGATCTTCTGTTCATCTATAAAAAGTCTGGCCTTCTATAAGAAGTCCTTCTGATTTTTTGGTCTTTTATAGGTCTTCCATTAGAAGACCTTCTGGTTTTACATAGAAAGACCTTCTGGTCCTCTGTAAGAATATCTTGTGGTCTTTTATGAAGAAGATCATAACGTCTTCCATAAAGAAGACCTCCTGGTTCCTTTTGAGATGATCTTCTTGTCTGCCAGGCGTGGACCATCCAAATACCTCAAATTTAAGCTTTATGAAGATATGTTTTTCATCCTTCAAGCCAAATTATAGATTATTCGGTTGGAAAATGCGATTGGTACATTTTTTCCATGCATTCAGGGGGAGCCACAGTCTATGTTTTATGCTCGAAATTTACCTACGTAGAAAGTTAAATTTAGTGGACTGGGGCCGGCCAGTCGATTTATTATATGCTCGACTCATTACTAGTAGAATTCTTCAAATAGTTCTCATTTAGATTTTCTATTTAAACTTATTTATTTTCGGCATCTACCAATAACATCGAAATAATTATTTTTTCAGAGCTGTTCCGGTTTACCGTTGCTGGGCAACATACATTCTAACTTGATATTTGGGTAAGTTGTGAAATATGTCGATTTTCCAATCATGACCATTTTCAAGATTTATCGGGAATTTTGAATATAAAGCATTGTGCTAAGTACTTATAAAAGAGATGATCTAAATATCGTATCTTAGCAAAGCATAACTTTAGTGTAATATATTCCGATTTAAACAAAATTTGATGGCTGCTATTCTGTATTAAAGTGGAAATCATCAATTCTGTACGCTATGCGAAAATTAGAAAAAATCAAACAAACGTATGGGGCTTAAATCTCGCCTTATTCCTATAAAACTCAATACACATCATTCTGGACTCGATTACGTACGCTAAATACTATACTTACTGGCTGGCTGGCAGAACGGTTGTTCCATAAGCCGAGCTTAAAAAAAGATTTCCAAGCGCATCGGTCTTGTGCGCATCACCACCAATTTGAAAGACCACGTTCCAAGATATTGTTTTCTATTTGGTCTTCCCATCTAATTCGTGGCCTTCCCTTCTACGGGAACCATCAGTAGGCTCGCTTTTATATGCCTTTTGAGCTGGGACATTTTCATTCATTCGCACATTGGTCCACCGTAGTCGCTGCAGCTCAATACGACTGACTATGTTGATGTACTCACCGTCGACGCAGATCGGCCCGTAAATCTTTCGGAGAATTTTTTTTTTAAACACCCTAAGAGCTCCGCAATTACCCATGCTTTAGATCCATATAACAGCACGGGTAGTATCAGCGTCTTGTAAAGTGTAAGTTTGGTCTGGCGGGAGGTGACCTTGTTTCTAAACTGCTTACTTAGACCATAGTAGCATCTGTTGGCCATCACAATCCTTCTCCGAATTTCAATACTGATGCCATTCGTTTTATTTATGACGGTACCTGTAGTTCACAAGTTCCACAGTCTTGCGTCTTGATACCATCAGCTTGGTCTTCTCGCCGTTTACTACCAGACCCACTTTGGCAGTCTCCTTCTCAATTTGTTCAAAGGTGGCTGTTACCGCTCGCAATGTTCGACCCATTATATCGATGTCATCGGCGTAGGCGAGTAACATGTGTTGTTTGGTGCACAGAGGGTCATTTCTGTTCACCTTTGCGTCTCCTATGACCTTTTCCAGCAGGATGTTAAAGAGATCACACTACAAACTGTCACCTTGTCTAAATCCTTGTTCGGTATTGAAGGGCTCCGATAGGTCCTTTCCGACTTTAGCTGCTGACCATGTGTCATTTACCTGACCTTGTGCCACGCTAAATACTATACGATATGCAAAAGTTCGTAAATTATAAAACCATATTGACATTTTTTTATCAAACCCAGATTAGGAATGACCGATGGGCGCCATTTTTCCATTCCTTCCAGTACATATCCCACAAGTATACGATTAGATTAAAACAAATACATAACATGAACCCAATGGTGAATCCTGTGTGGTATAAATGTAGCAAACCTTAATATTTATACTAACCATGGATGTAGTGTCCATAATAAGTCCATTATCATTGGTGCACAAAAGTAAGGACTAATATATACTACATTCGATAGGAGTAAGGATTCGATAAGTAAGGATTAATATATACTACATTCGATATGTCATAGGAAGAGGGTATACATATACCTGTCGGCAACACCGACAGACACTTCTTGACCGGTTTTCTAAACCGTTAGCATGGTGGTTTCATTACAAAACTAAATTTAACGGTAATCCTAATTTAAGGCTTACAACGTCATCGTTGTCCTCATCATCATGTCCAAGCATTTACTTTAGATAAATCCTAATAGAATTTCTTCATGTTTTTATTTCTTCTTTTTTTCTGGAGTAATCAACGAAAAACAGCTGAAAACGTATTTTCACACCAAATCTTGAGTAAACATTCTAATTGAATTTTACCACTTAAACACGTGGCTACCACTGACGATACTGCTGTTGCTTCCACTACTCCGGTTTGCATTATGAGAGCATAGCTAGCCATCTTCAGCCGTTGTGGCAATGAAATTCATACAACAGCCGTAAGAAAATGCCTCACACAGCAAATAAATTATTTAAAACTCATAATGATTTTTCTTAAGCGCGCATAATTTTTCCCTTATGGCAAAGAAATTAAAATATGATTTTTTGTCGTCCTCATCCCCCCTTGTTGCGATGGCTTACCAGCATGGCTGACTGGTTTGCTTTGCCAGCAAACAAACATTTTTTTTGGTTAAGGAGTACAAGTAAAATAGAAAATTAATTATGACTACTACACCAGGGAGGAGGTGAGTGGATAAGTACATGTATAAATTGTTAAATAAACAAAAATATTACAGTGGGCTTGGAAACAACATTTGAAAATTCGTTGAAGAGAGGTGCTCTTTAACACATATCATTGTGGACAAATCACGAAAATCAGAATGTTTATCATTCAAAATTGTTAATTAACCTTATGGCTAATATATATGGGCAATATTGCCAATTTTTTAATATTCCATTTTCAAAAAATCAGCTTTTTTGTTTTTGTGGCACATCAATGATTCTGGGACACATATAGAGAAAAATGTTTTGACTCCGAAACCGTTCGCGATCAAATTTTTGGTTTATGCGCGCAAAAGTTGTCGAGGTTTTAATTTTGGGCATAAGAAAAAAATCTTAAAATTACGCCGTTTATTATATTGACCAAAAACGTTGATATATATCTACCTCCGCGAAAAAGGTGCACATCTTCGCGAAATATGAGAAAAATAAAAAAATATAGGAGATTACATCAATATTTTCATTATATTAATGACATACACACATCTAAAAATTAATTTAAAAATATCTACATAGTTTAAACACCGTGATGAATCAAATGATATCAAAATCACACAAGTCCGTGTAGCGATTTGTAAATCACAGCGACAACAAAACAAGATATTGACGAAAAATATTTGTTTTTGGTTCGAAAAAATAATGTCATCATATTTATTTTTTTAATTTTATACAAGAAATTTCAGAAAAAAATGTTGGGGTTATTCTGCTATTTTACCCGAATTTCGCCGAAAAATTGACATATATAAAAATAATCACTTTTTGTGTATAAGTATACGCCTTCCAGAATATAAGTATACGCCTTATGAAATATACATTTTAAATTGCGTCTAAATGGCGTCATTCTCAAAATCATTTGATGCGCATGCGTTTTCCAGGAAGTACTGCAGTTTATCTTCCAATCCATATATATTTTGCGAAATTTCATATGACGGCTAAGATGTGCCACACGTTGCACTGAAGCACCCGAAAACCCGTAAAACGCCAATAATTTCCGAAAACTCCATATGTCATTAACGCGCATCCGATTTCGGTGTGCACCCTAAAAAAATACATCGATCTATACCGATTTCAATGTGGTCCATTAAGAACCATGGATGTGCCATCTCACACTATTTTTGAGATAAATTGGGTACATTTCTCTTTTGGCTGAAGTTTTTAAAGTTCTCTTTTCGAAGAAGGTTCAAATCCGTATGAGGTCATTTATTAAAGCGGAAATGATCCACAGAAAACGCAAATAAATCCGCAATATTTTCAAAAACATTTTTTTGCCAAATTTCGTGTTTTTGGAAGGCCAGTTCCCGCCGTTCTAGTAGATGGATTTTCACGAAGATGACTTTATATCATCTGAAACGTAAAAGACCTTATTGATCGCGGGTACCCATATCATTCAGTTGACAGATCTAAAAATTTGGCTCTGAAGCTGTGCATACTACATACACAAAATACATATCAAATTACGCAGATTCGCGACTACAATAATCTTATAATCGATTTTTCGAAATTCCTGTTTGCGTATTAAAGCTAGAAGTAACATTCAGAAAACACTCAAAATCGAGCTTCAAAATGTCAGCATCATTTAAAGGTAGATGCAGCTAAAATTTTGAGAAAGTATACTTAAGAGACGTAGTCCCATTTTGTTGGCTTCTAGTTTTACTTTGATACGAAGACCGTGAAATGAGTGGCGTAATCACAAATCGATAGAGAACATAAAAAACTGGTTCGCCTCAACCTGTTTTTTACATTTTTTACATTAAGGTAGACACAGCTTCCACCAAAGTAAAGGAGTTCAATATCATGAGCAGTTTGCAACGACAGATCAATTAACCCAATACTATTCACTTTTTTT
>NW_026872604.1:0-13267 GCF_032173495.1 Musca vetustissima
GAGATTTGCAACCCAATATGAACTCAAAGTACTAAATTACAGCTAATTCGGCGGAAAAATACGATTAAAACCTCCAAAATACTGAAAATTAGGAGGTACCAGAAAAAGTGGACCTTTATTTATAATTTTTTGTGGAGATATTAAGCACCTAAAAAGAACTCAATATAGCAAAATTCAGCGAATTCGGTTGAAAAACGCGCTCAAGAACCCCAAAATGCAAAAATTTGGGGGTACCCCCATATGGGAGCTATGCCTAAACGTGGACCGATAAACCCCATCTTCAAACTTGACCTGCCTGCAGACAAAAGACGACTCTATGCAAAATTTTGGCGATCTATCTCAATTCGTTTAGACGCTAGAGTGATTACAACAGACAGACGGACATGGCTATATCGTCATTGAATTTTACGCTGATCAAGAATATATATACTTCATAGGGTCGGAAATGATTATTTCGACGAGTTACAAACGGAAAAACAAAATTAATATACCCTCCATACTATGGTGGAGGGTATAAAAAGGGGGTTATTTGGGGACTACCCCAAAAAGGGGGTGCATATTAATAATTTTTTGTAGGGAAAATTGTTACCATATACGACTACAAAATACCAAATTTCAGCGAATTCGGTTGAAAAACGTGCTCAAGAACATCAAAATAGCGAAAATTGGGGATACTCTTATATGGGGGCTACTAGAAAAATTGGACCTATATTTATAATTTTTGGTGGAGATATTTGACACCCAATAAGAACTAAATGTACCAAATTTCAGCGAATTCGGTTGAAAAACACGCTCAAGAACCCCAAAATACCGACATTTGGGGGGTACCCTTATATGGGGGCTACCAGAAAAAAATTGACATATATTTATAATTTTTAGTGGAGAGATTTGCAACCCAATATGAAAACACGCTCAAGAACCCCAAAATACCGACATTTGGGGGGTATCCTTATATGGGGGCTACCAGAACAAATTGACCTATATTTATAATTTTTAGTGGAGAGATTTGCAACCCAAAATGAACTCAAAGTACTAAATTACAGCTAATTCGGCGGAAAAACACGATCAAAACCTCCAAAATACTAAAAAATAGGAGGTACCGTTATATGGGGGCTACCAGAAAAAGTGGACCTATATTTATAATTTTTTGTGGAGATATTAAGCACCTAAAAAGAACTCAATATAGCAAATGTCAGCGAATTCGGTTGAAAAACGATCTCAAGAACCCCAAAATACCGAAAATTTGGGGGTACCCTCATATGGGAGCTATGCCTAAACGTGCACCGATAAACCCCACCTTCAAACTTGACCTGCCTGCAGACAAAAGACGACCCTATGCAATTTTGGCGATCTATCTCAATTCGTTCAGACGCTAGAGTGATTACAACAGACAGACGGACATGGCTATATCGTCATAGAATTTTACGCTGATCAAGAATATATATACTTTATAGGGCCGGAAATGATTATTTCGATGAGTTACAAACGGAAAAAACTAAATTAATATACCCTCCATACTATGGTGGAGGGTATAAAAAAGGGGGTTATATGGGGACTACCCCAAAAAGGGGGTGCACATTTATAATTTTTTGTAGGGAAAATTGTTACCATATACGACTACAAAATACCAAATTTTAGCGAATTCGGTTGAAAAACGTGCTCAGAACCTCAAAATAGCGAAAATTGGGGATACCCTTATATGGGGGCTACTAGAAAAATTGGACCTATATAAATAATTTTTGGTGGAGATATTTGGCACCCAATAAGAACCAAATGTACCAAATTTCAGCGAATTCGGTTGAAAAACGCGCTCAAGAACCCCAAAATACCGACATTTGGGGGGTACCCTTATATGGGGGCTACCAGAAAAAATTGACCTACATTTATAATTTTTAGTGGAGAGATTTGCAACCCAATATAAACTCAAAGTACTAAAGTACAGCTAATTTGGCGATCAAAACCTCCAAAATACTGAAAATTAGGAGGTACCGTTATATGGGGGCTACCAGAAAAAGTGGACCTACATTTATATTTTTTTGTGGAGATATTAAGCACCTAAAAAGAACTCAATATAGCAAATTTCAGCGAATTCGGTTGAAAAACGCGTTCAAGAACCCCAAAATACCGAAAATTTGGGGGTACCCCCATATTGGAGCTATGCCTAAAAGTGGACCGATAAACCTTCAAACTTGACCTGCCTGCAGACAAAAGACGACTCTATGCAAAATTTTGGCGATCTATCTCAATTCGTTTAGACGCTAGAGTGATTACAACAGACAGACGCACATGGCTATATCGTCATAGAATTTTACGCCGATCAAGAATATATATACTTTATAGGGTCGGAAATGATTATTTCAATGAGTTACAAACGGAAAAACAAAATTAATATACCTTCCATACTATGGTGGAGGGTATAAAAATGGGGTTATATGGGGACTACGCCTAAAAGGGGTTGACTATTAATAATTTTTGGTAGAGAGATTTGTTTCCATATACGGCTACAAAATAACAAATTTCAGTGATTTCGGTTGAAAAACGCACTCAAGAACCTCCAAATGCCGAAAATTGGGGATACCCTTATATGAGGGCTAACAGAAAAAAAATTGACTTGTATTTATAATTTTTAGTGGAGATATTTGGTACGCAATAAGAACCCAATATACCAAATTTCCGCGAATTCGGTTGAAAAAGAACCCGAAAATACCGAAAATTGGGGGTACCCTTATATGGGGGGCTACCAGAAAAAATGAACCTATATTTATAATTTGTTGTGGAGTGATTTGGAACCTATTTAGAACTCAAAGTATTAAATTACAGCCAATTTGGTGGAAAAATACGACCAATACCCCAAAAATACTGAAAATTAGGAGGTACCGTTATATGGGGGCTACCAGAAAAAGTGGACCTATATTTATAATCTTTTGTTGCGACATTTAGTACCCAATAAGAACACAATGTACCAAATTTCAGCGAATTCGGTGGAAAAACGCGCTCAAGAACATCAAAACTCCGAAAATTTGGGGGTACCCTTATATGGGAGCTATGCCTAAACGTGGACCGATATATCCCATCTGCCTGCAGACAAAAGACAACCCTATGCAAAATTTCAGCACCCTATCTAAATTCCTTCGGAAGATAGCGTGATTACAACAGACGGACGGACATGGCTAGATCGTCTTAGAATTTTACCCTGATCAAGAATATATATACTTTATAGGGTCGGAAATGAATATTTCGGTGAGTTACAAACGGAATGACAAATTAATATACCCTCCATACTATGGTGGAGGGTATAACAAGTGGATAGGGAAAGGGGGAAACACACATAAGCTTACGGGGAAAGAACAAATATGGGACACACGCGCTATTGATTTCAGGGGCCAATAAACTTTCAGAGTCATCAAGGTCATATAAATGGACCACATTGGGCAAAGACGAAAGAAAATATTGAACAGACGGACGGCATAAAACAATAAGAGGGAAAGAGATAGAACACAATATGATCACACAACACATCAAGAGGAAAAGAGAAGGATGAGTCATCAATACAGGTCAATTACGTCATTTATGTATAGCAATTAACATAAATTAATTTATGTATAGTAATTAAAATAAAATAATTTATGTATAGTAATTTATTTGAGCGAAAACGTACATCCAACAGATACTTTTGGGGGTACCTTTATATGGGGGCTACCAGAAAAAATGGACTTATATTTATAATTTTTAGTGAAAATATTTGGTACCTAATAAGAACCCAATGTACCAAATTTCAGCGAATTCAGTTGAAAAACGAGCTCAAGAACCCCAAAATACCGAAAATATGGGGTACCCTTATATGGGGGTCTACCAGAAAAAATGGACCTTTATTCATAATTTTTTGTGGAGTGATCACTCCATGGGGGTACCCCCATATTGGAGCTATGCCTAAAAGTGGACCGATAAACCTTCAAACTTGACCTGCCTGCAGACAAAAGACGACTCTATGCAAAATTTTGGCGATCTATCTCAATTCGTTTAGACGCTAGAGTGATTACAACAGACAGACGCACATGGCTATATCGTCATAGAATTTTACGCCGATCAAGAATATATATACTTTATAGGGTCGGAAATGATTATTTCAATGAGTTACAAACGGAAAAACAAAATTAATATACCTTCCATACTATGGTGGAGGGTATAAAAATGGGGTTATATGGGGACTACGCCTAAAAGGGGTTGACTATTAATAATTTTTGGTAGAGAGATTTGTTTCCATATACGGCTACAAAATAACAAATTTCAGTGATTTCGGTTGAAAAACGCACTCAAGAACCTCCAAATGCCGAAAATTGGGGATACCCTTATATGAGGGCTAACAGAAAAAAAATTGACTTGTATTTATAATTTTTAGTGGAGATATTTGGTACGCAATAAGAACCCAATATACCAAATTTCCGCGAATTCGGTTGAAAAAGAACCCGAAAATACCGAAAATTGGGGGTACCCTTATATGGGGGGCTACCAGAAAAAATGAACCTATATTTATAATTTTTTGTGGAGTGATTTGGAACCTATTTAGAACTCAAAGTATTAAATTACAGCCAATTTGGTGGAAAAATACGACCAATACCCCAAAAATACTGAAAATTAGGAGGTACCGTTATATGGGGGCTACCAGAAAAAGTGGACCTATATTTATAATCTTTTGTTGCGACATTTAGTACCCAATAAGAACACAATGTACCAAATTTCAGCGAATTCGGTGGAAAAACGCGCTCAAGAACCCCAAAACTCCGAAAATTTGGGGGTACCCTTATATGGGAGCTATGCCTAAACGTGGACCGATATATCCCATCTGCCTGCAGACAAAAGACAACCCTATGCAAAATTTCAGCACCCTATCTAAATTCCTTCGGAAGATAGCGTGATTACAACAGACGGACGGACATGGCTAGATCGTCTTAGAATTTTACCCTGATCAAGAATATATATACTTTATAGGGTCGGAAATGAATATTTCGGTGAGTTACAAACGGAATGACAAATTAATATACCCTCCATACTATGGTGGAGGGTATAACAAGTGGATAGGGAAAGGGGGAAACACACATAAGCTTACGGGGAAAGAACAAATATGGGACACACGCGCTATTGATTTCAGGGGCCAATAAACTTTCAGAGTCATCAAGGTCATATAAATGGACCACATTGGGCAAAGACGAAAGAAAATATTGAACAGACGGACGGCATAAAACAATAAGAGGGAAAGAGATAGAACACAATATGATCACACAACACATCAAGAGGAAAAGAGAAGGATGAGTCATCAATACAGGTCAATTACGTCATTTATGTATAGCAATTAACATAAATTAATTTATGTATAGTAATTAAAATAAAATAATTTATGTATAGTAATTTATTTGAGCGAAAACGTACATCCAACAGATACTTTTGGGGGTACCTTTATATGGGGGCTACCAGAAAAAATGGACTTATATTTATAATTTTTAGTGAAAATATTTGGTACCTAATAAGAACCCAATGTACCAAATTTCAGCGAATTCAGTTGAAAAACGCGCTCAAGAACCCCAAAATACCGAAAATATGGGGTACCCTTATATGGGGGTCTACCAGAAAAAATGGACCTTTATTCATAATTTTTTGTGGAGTGATTTGAAACGCATTAAGAACTCAAAGTACTAAATTACAGCCAATTCGGTGGAAAAATACGACCAAAATCCCCAAAATACTGAAAATTAGGAGGTACAGTTATATGGGGGCTACCAGAAAAAGTGGACCTATATTTATATTTTTTGTGGAGACATTTAGCACGCAATAAGAACACCATGTACCAAATTTCAGCGAATTCGGTTGAAAAACGCTCTAAAGAACCCCAAAATACCGAAAATTGGGGGGTACCCTTATATGGGAGCTATACTTAAACGTGGACCGATATATCTCATCTTCGAACTTGACCTACCTGCAGACAAGAGACAACCCTATGCAAAATTTCAGCACCCTATCTCAATTCCTTCGGAAGATAGCGTGATTACAACAGACGGACAGACGGACGGATGGACATGGCTATATCGTCTTTGAATTTTACCCTGATCATGAATATATATACCTTATAGGGTCGGAAATGAATATTTCGGTGAGTTACAAACGGAATGACAAAATTAATATACCCTCCATACTATGATGGAGGGTATAAAGATTCAATAAACATCCCAACTATTTCTAATACAAAACTAATCACCTTGTGTTCTCATTTATTTTCCTTATTTTTTGTTTTGCATCAAACCCAACATACAAACATATATTTTCCTGCATTCAGGGAAACTTTTAATAAATTTAAATGTTTCTGCAAAGACAAAGAAACCATAAAAAACTTGAAAAAATAGTTTATGAAAACACATGTAGGGAGATTCAAATATATCAGAGGCATGTTAACCCGTTATGGCCCAATGTTGCCCACAGGCAACAAATGTTCTAGAGCTTATATCTAATACGCGTCAAGTAAATGTATAATTTGTGGTAACATATGTTAAGAGCTGATAATGAACGACACATATCAAAAGAAAAATATAAACAAGTGAAAAAGCGTTAAGATCGGCCGGACCGATCTTTGGATACCCTCCACCATAGATATACTGGCAGGTACTTGAAATGAAAATATAGGGAACATACAAAAAACTGGACCTATACCGACATATCTACAAACCGCTTATGTAAACAATAATTTTTAGTAGAAAATTATACCCTCAGCCTTATGGTTAATTAGTGTGTATACACTATCACACGGTGAAAATAATGGTTCTAGACCCCATGTTTCTTTGGACCAAATCCGTTTCAGAAAAATTTGATTTTATCCTATCTTATTATGTCTTCCAAAATTAGTTCAAGTCCGAATTTGGGGAATATAGGTCCATGCTAAGCCTACCTGCGGGCTATAGTTCACATATAGTTCATTATCAAACCGTACGTTCTAGTTTTTTATCTCGATATCCTCCGCAGGTCAAATGATTACAACAGTGTGTTAGAACCAAACCCAAAACGCGGAAAAATCAGATAATTATATTAATATAAACAAGTGAAAAAGCGTTAAGTTCGGCCGGGCCGAACTTTGGATTCCCTCCATCATAGATATACTTACAGGTACTTGAAATAAAAATATAGGGAAAATACCAAAAAGTGGACCTATATCGACATTTCCACAAACCGGTTATATAAACCACAATGTAAACAGGTACTTGAAATAAAAATATAGGGAAAATACCAAAAAGTGGACCTATATCGACATTTCCACAAACCGGTTATATAAACCACAATGTAAACAGGTACTTGAAATAAAAATATAGGGAAAATACCAAAAAGTGGACCTATATCGACATTTCCACAAACCGGTTATATAAACCACAATGTAAACTATAAAACAAATTTCAGAAATTTTTAATGGACAATTATTCTCTCATAGATAATGAGGGCATATACACTTTGACACGGTTAAAATGGTTCTAGATCTATGTTTCTTTGGATAAAATTTGTTTCAGAAAATTTCAATTTCATCCAAACTTTGGCCATCTTCCAAACTTAGTTCAAGTTCGAAGATGGGGAATATCGGTCCACTCCTTCTGGTACCTCCCACACAGGGGATAGGTCTAAATACGGGTTATAGTTCATATATAGTTCATTATAGAACCGTACGTTCTAGGTTTTTATCTCGATATCCTTCGCAGGTGAAATGATTACAACAGAGCGTTAGAACCAAACCCAAAACGCGGAAAAACAGATAATTATATTAATATCAAAAATGGGGTTTTATGGGGACTACGCCTAAAAGGGGTTGACTATTAATAACTTTTGGTAGGGAGATTTGTTTCCATATACGGCTACAAAATACCAAATTTCAGTGATTTCGGTTGAAAAACGCACTCAAGAACCTCCAAATGCCGAAATTTGGGGGTACCTTTATATGGGGGCTAAAAGAAAAATTTGACTTATATTTATAATTTTTAGTGGAGATATTTGGTACCCAATAAGAACCTAATATACCAAATTTCCGCGAATTCGGTTGAAAAACGCGCTCAAGAACCCCAAAATACCGAAAATAGGGGGTACCCTTATATGGGGACTACCAGAAAAAAATGGAGTTATATTTATAATTTTTAGTGGAGATATTTGGTACCCAATAAGAACCCAATATACCAAATTTCAGCGAATTCGGTTGAAAGAGAACCCCAAAATACCGAAAATTGGGGGTACCCTTATATGTGGGGCTACCAGAAAAAATGGACCTATATTCATAATTTTTTGCGGAGTGATTTGGAACCTATTTAGAACTCAAAATATTAAATTACAGCCAATTTGGTGGAAAAATACGACCAATACCCCAAAAATACTGAAAATTAGGAGGTACCGTAATATGGGGGCTACCAGAAATGTGGACCTATATTTATAATTTTTTGTTGCGACATTTAGTACCCAATAAGAAACACATGTACCAAATTTTAGCGAATTCGGTTAAAAAACGCGCTCAAGAACCCCAAAACTCCAAAAATTTTGGGGTACCCTTATATGGGAGCTATGCCTAAACGTGGACCCATATATCCCATCTGCCTGCAGACAAAAGACAACCCTATGTAAAATTTCAGCACCCTATCTACATTCCTTCGGAAGATAGCGTGATTACAACAGACGGACGGACATGGCTAGATCGTCTTAGAATTTTACCCTGATCAAGAATATATATACTTTATAGGGTCAGAAGTGAATATTTCGGTGAGTTACAAACGGAATGACAAATTAATATACCCTCCATACTATGGTGGAGGGTATAACAAGTGGATAGGGAAAGGGGGAAACACACATAAGCTTAAGGGAAATATACGGAACAAAGGGGGAAAGAACAATAAATAATAAACTTTCAGAATCATCAAGGTCATATAAATGGACCACATTGGGCAAAGACGAAAGAAAATATTGAACAGACGGACGGCATAAAACAATAAGAGGGAAAGAGATATAACACAATATGATCACACAACACACCAAGAGGAAAAGAGAAGGATGAGTCATCAATACAGGACAGTTACGTCATTTATGTATAGCAATTAAAATAAATTAATTTATATATAGTAATTAAAATAAAGTAATTTATGTATAGTAATTTATTTGAGCGAAAACGTACATCCAACAGATACTTTAGGGGGTACCTTTATATGGGGGCTACCAGAAAAAATGGACTTATATTTATAATTTTTAGTGGAAATATTTGGTACCCAAGAAGAACCCAATGCACCAAATTTCAGCGAATTCGGTTGAAAAACGCGTTCAGAACCCCAAAATACCGAAAATTTGGGGTACCCTTATATGGGGGTCTACCAGAAAAAATGGACCTATATTCATAATTTTTTGTGGAGTGATTTGAAAGCTATTAAGAACTCAAAGTACTAAATTACAGCCAATTGGGTGGAAAAATACGACCAAAATCCCCAAAATACTGAAAATTAGGAGGTACCGTTACATAGGGGCTACCAGAAAAAGTGGACCTATATTTATATTTTTATATTTAGCACCCAATAAGAACACAATGTACATTCAGCGCATTCGGTTGAAAAACGCACTAAAGAACCCCAAAATACCGAAATTTGGGGGGTACTCTTATATGGGAGCTATACTTAAACGTGGACCCATCTTCGAACTTGACCTGCCTTCAGACAAGAGACGACCCTATGCAAAATTTCAGCACCCTATTTCAATTCCTTCGGAAGATAGCGTGATTACAACAGACGGACGGATGGACATGGCTAGATCGTCTTAGAATTTTACCCTGATCAAGAATATATACTTTATATACTTTATACTATGATGGAGGGTAAAAAGATTCAATAAACATCCCAACTATTTCTAATACAAAACTAATCACCTTGTGTTCTCATTTATTTCGTCATTTTTTTTTTTTTTTTTTTGTTTTGCATCAAACCCCCCATACAAACATATATTTTCCTGCATTCAGGGAAACTTTTAATAAATTTAAATGTTTCTGCAAAGACAAAGAAACCATAAAAAAACTTGAAAAAATAGTTTATGAAAACACATGTAGGGAGATTCAAACATATCACAGGCATGTTAACCGTTTATGGCCCAATGTTGCCCACAGGCAACAAATGTTCTAGAGCTTATATCTAATACGCGGCAAGTAAATGTATAATTTGTGTATAACATATGTTAAGAGCTGATAATGAACGACACATATCAAAAAAATATAAACAAGTGCAAACTGTGTTGATCGACGTGTGTGGGCGCGCTCTTGACCTTGAGTATGACAATGTGTGTGCGTGTGTGTGTGTCCGTTCGGTTTAAGAATATTAGGGATGGCAAACTATGTGGGCATGCGCGGAGCTTACCGAAATGTTTACAAGGGGAAGGGGGAACAGATATGTGGAACAAACTGTAGGGAATAACAACAACAACAGCATGGTCAGCGATAGAAATGGTCAGCGGCATGAAGAGACAGACGCAGTTATGTTTATTTGTGATCATATTAATACCAATGTGTTTATGTTAAATCGAGCATCGTTGAGTGTTGGGCATGCGTGGAAAGGGTGGCAAATATGTGGCAAGGGGAAAGGGGGGACAAATATGGGAAACAAACTATAAACAGCATAATGAATTTCGCAAATGAATTGGCAAATATGGGAAGCAAACTATAGGGAATAACAACAACAAATATTGCAAACAATATTTTATCAATTGTATCAATTGTAGGATACAAGAGGAAAAGGGGAGGGGAATATGTAAGTTTTGAGATTGATGGTAGTCATGTTTATTTCTGATCAAATTTATACCATTGTGTTTATGTTAAATCGTTCTACGTTGAGTGTCGGGCATGCTTGGAGCTTACCGAAATGTTTACAAGCGAAAATGGGGGCACATATGGCAAGCAATCTATATGAATCATAGGGAACAACAACATGCATTCATCAATTGTATCGAAAAAAATGGTCAGCGCAAAAAAACAAAGAGAGGAACACTTGTTGATAAGAACCATTGGGAAGAAATATATACGCAGCATAATGAATTTCGCATTGTTATGCAACTATGATTAGGAGTGAAAAGGGAAGAGGCAGGAACAAACATGTTTTTCCGAATGTTTGGATCCAAGAGGAAACGGGGCAGACCTATGATGCACAGCATTATGAATTTCGCAATCTTGTGAAACTATGATACGGAGTGCATAGGGAAGAGGCAGGAACAAATTTACGGAATTTTATTGACAATCGGAATGTTTGGTTTCAAGAGGTTTGTTTCGGTGATGTTTGGTTTCGGTGAGTTACAAACGGAATGACAAATTAATATACCCTCCATACTATGGTGGAGGGTATAACAAGTGGATAGGGAAAGGGGGAAACACACATAAGCTTAAGGGAAATATACGGAACAAAGGGGGAAAGAACAAATATGGGACACACGCGCTATTGATTTCAGGGGCCAATAAACTTTCAGAATCATCAAGGTCATACAAATGGACCACATTGGGCAAAGACGAAAGAAAATATTGAACAGACGGACGGCATAAAACAATAAGAGGGAAAGAGATGGAACACAATATGATCACACAACACACCAAGAGGAAAAGAGAAGGATGAGTCATCAATACAGGTCAATTACGTCATTTATGTATAGCAATTAAAATAAATTAATTTATGTATAGAAATAAAAATAAAGTAATTTATGTATAGTAATTTATTTGAGCGAAAACGTACATCCAACAAATACTTTTGGGGGTACCTTTATATGGGGGCTACCAGAAAAAATGGACTTATATTCAAGAACCCCAAAATACCGAAAATTTGGGGTACCCTGATATGGGGGTCTACCAGAAAAAATGGACCTATATTCATATTTTTTTGTGGAGTGATTTGAAACCTATTAAGAACGCAAAGTACTAAATTACAGCCAATTGGGTGGAAAAATACGACCAAAATCCCCAAAATACTGAAAATTAGGAGGTACCGTTACATGGGGGCTACCAGAAAAAAGTGGACCTATATTTATATTTTTTGGTGGAGACATTTAGCACCCAATAAGAACACATTTATTTCCTTATTTTTTTATACCCTCCACCATAGTATGGAGGGTATATTAATTTTGTCATTCCGTTTGTAACACATCGAAATATTCATTTCCGACCCTATAAAGTATATATATTCTTGATCAGGGTAAAATTCTAAGACGATCTAGCCATTTCCGTCCGTCTATCCGTCCGTCCGTCTGTTGTAATCACCCTATCTTCTGAAGGAATTGAGATAGGGTGCTGAAATTTTGCACAAAGTTGTCTTTTGTCTGCAGGCAGGTCAAGTTCGAAGATGGGATATATCGGTCCACGTTTAGGCATAGCTCCCATATAAGGGTACCCCCCAATTTTCGGTATTTTGAGGTTCCTGAGCGTGTTTTTCAACCGAATTCGCTGAAATTTGGTACTTTGAGCTCTTGTTGGGAAGCAAATCTCCCTACTAAAAATTATAAATATAGGTCAATTTTTTCTGGTACCCCCCATATAACGGTACCCCCAATTTTCGGAATTTTAAGGTTCTTGAGCGCGGTTTTCAACCGAATTCGCTGAAATTTGGTATATAGGGTTCTTATTGGGTAACAGATTTACCCACTAAAAATTATAAATATAGGTCCACTTTTTCTGGTAGCCCCCATATAACGGAACCTCCTAATTTTCAGTATTTTGGGGTTTTGGTCGTATTTTTCCGCCGAATTGGCTGTAATTTAGTGTTTTGAGTTCTTAACAGGTACCAAACCTCTCTAAAAAAAATTGTGTATATAGGTCAATTTTTCGGGTAGCCCCCATATAAGGGTACCCCCCAATTTTCGGTATTTTGGGGTTCTTGAGCACGTTTTTCGCTGAACTTTGCTACATTGGGTTCTTATTGGGTCCTTAATGTCTCCACAAAAAATTATAAATATAGGTCCACTTTTTCTGGTAGCCCCTATATAATGGTACCTCCCAATTTTTAGAATTTTGGGGGTTTTGATCGTATTTTTTCCGCCGAATTAGCTGTAATTTAGTATTTTGAGTTCTTAATAGGTACCAAATCTCTCTACCAAAAATTATTAATATTCGCCCCCTTTTTGGGGTAGTCCCCATATAACCCCCTTTTTTATACCCTCCACCATAGTATGGAGGGTATATTAATTTTGTCATTCCGTTTGTAACTCCTCGAAATATTCATTTCCGACCCTATAAAGTATATATATTCAT